>NC_056737.1:908891809-908909309 GCF_019279795.1 Protopterus annectens
ACAAAGCCAAACTGTGTGGGGTCAAGTGTTTGGAGGTTGCCAATGCCCCTGTTAACGAGTTCCATGAAAATCCATTCCATGGCCTTGCAGATCAGGCTAGTTAGGCTGATGGGGCTATAATTTCCCGGATCGGTGGATGTTCCACCTTTGTGTAAAGGGATGACAGTGGCTGTCCTCCACTTGGCTGGGACAAAGCCGGTACTCAGGCTTTGGTCGAATCAAATTTCATGCTGCAATTCCCACAATTCCCATTGCACATTTAAATATGAATGGCAGCAGTCCTGGAATTCAAGCCTGTTGTCACTGCTTGATATTATATGCACTGGTAGCAGCAGGGAAGATTATAAGCTGGTTTTTCACATATTATTTAACAGGTCTGGTTACTCATCTTTCTATGACCTTTAAAGCAGTTTGGATCTTCACAAAGTTAGTATGCCCTTCCAGCAATAAGGTACATTCACAACAGTATATCTTGCACAGCAGTTATTTTACTTTTAATTCTGACTAGTTAGGAAGCTGGCAAGGTGCTCTGCAGACTAAGGAACATGCCATTGTCATAGTTAATTAAAGACTGCAAAACTGAGGGAATTTTGAATGCTGGTATGTCCAATAAGGATACATTAGCAGACTTATGTGAGCTAAAATGTAGTCCTCTTAAAATGTTGACAAGTAGGCAGTGGCTATAAGGACAGACCATGCAGCAATCTATCCATCCTCAGATGATCTTAAAATCCAAACTGAACTGAAACAATAGAGCTAAAGATAGAAGTAAAATGCCTCTATGCAGCTGAGAGAATAGAACATTTTGATGTATAAGGGAAGCAATAGCAAGCTGTTGAAAGGGAAAACAGTGATAGGATAATGATTAGATGGTCCTCACTTCACCGGAGGTACATGAGCACTCTAACAAAAAAGACAAACCCTATAAGTCAAGGTCAGTACCAAACTGCATCCTCCCATTTAATTTCTCCAAATCTTTTTGGCTTCTAATACCATGATGGGAATGGACCTCATTCCTAAGTCTGGGTTTAATTAAAGTTCAGGAAATTAGTATTTATTCAGTCTTTGATATTAGCCAAAAATTGCTCTTCAGAGCACCCACACTATGCCAGAATTCACTCCTTCTGTGACTCATATGGATTTATATGTATTCTAGTATATCTAAATATGACTGTAAATTCTGTTTTATTAAACCTGTTGTTCCTACTCTATTGGAACTGTCAAGCACATGACAATGTATTTGAATAAAATGTTTCTGCTATAGCCAGATGTGGCATATAAAGTCCAAAAGCCTGAAGAATCATGTTGGGAAACAAAACCCAAGTGTTAGCGCTAATAAAATTAGTAACGCAGTAGTAGTCATGTGTCTTGAAACTGCAACTGCTCTAGATTATCAGAAGGCTCTGCACTGTTTAGAAGATATTGTAGCAGATATACTGTTTCTTAATCCTTCAGTTGTTGAAGAACATCATTACATGACAAGGCAGTCCACTTCAGTTATGGTCATGGGAGGGACACTTCTTTGGTTTGATTTACCAAGGTTCATTTGGAATGCTAAGAGGGGTCACAAGGACAAGCAGATAGCAGTATTTGATGATAACCCATCACATACTCTACTAAGTAATGACTAATGACTTTGACAACACAAAACCCTGTGTGGATGTGGTTACCCAAAGCCACACATGTAAAACATTACATGGGAAATGTAGAAGAGGTGTAGTCCAGCCAGAGCCCAGTCCTCCATTATAGGACAGTAATGTGACAACTTAAAAATGTAAGACATGAAAAATTAATTGAAGTCACATTTTATCAGACGGCACTGGACTTCCTCTGGAAAGAGTTTTTCAGGAGAAGCAATGGTTAATAGCAAAGAGTATAATTCTGAGACAAGTTTGTCAAAAAGAACTGGACTGCCATTAGAATACAATTTTGGGGGACTGCAAAAGAATAGTTAAGGAAATCTTAGTTTTAGATCCCAGTTTACAAAACTTTAGGGAGACAGTCAAAAGGATCCTCTTAATCCTCAATAGCAAAATGAGTCTGAATACTAGAAAAATAAGAAATTGTATAGAGAGTGAATTCCTACAAAGGGGCTACAGAGAGAAGCTATGCAGCAGTAGGTAATCCTAGGGATTGTCTATCGGGTACTTCTTGACATTGTATATACTATTTATTTTTAGGTAATATGAGCATAAAGCCTACAAAGATTGTTATGAAAAATGTTTCTTGTCTGAGAAATTCCAACAATCTTCTGAGCAAAGTCACAAGTTTAAAGAATGTGAGCAGTGTCAAAAGTTTGTTAAGACCAGAAATAACATCGGAGTATATTAAGTTTGTAGAGTGCCATGTACATACAAGAACCCTTTAGACAATCAAACATGCAGGCAAACGAAAATATGACCATGTTACTAATCATCGCTAGAAAATTCAACAAGAAACTCCAGTTACCACAAGCCCTCTTCATTGTGGAGGAGTTAGATATCTGTGTAGTGACTGGGACATGGTTTAAAATGGCAGAGATTACTCTGACTGTGAAAGTCTATAATGTCTTCTACATGTTTAGACTAGCAACTGATCAAGCGGCGGAAAAGGTAGAGGTCTCTCAATTTTCATCCAGAAGAGACTCACACTAAGACTGCTAAAGCAACATGATGCACTAGAGCTTCTTCATGACCAATTCACCATCAGAAAAGTCCAGTACCATACAGTAGCTGGCTATGAAAATTATGGGGGATTCAGTAATGTTAAAAGGAAACTTTTATAAGGAATCTCTATTTATTTTAAAGTTCAGTACTCTGACCCCTGCTGGTATAAATATGTCATGCAGCTGGAAAGTTTTATTATAAACTGCTATTAAGTGTTTAATTGCTTAATTGTATTTAATTGTTAGGTAATTGATTGTTTTTATACAATAAAAGGTGTGTATTACTTGATGCTATTTACTCCACTGAAGGGATTGTATGCCGAGGTGCTAGATAAAAACCAATTACACTACTGTTTTGGAGATTACTGGACTGTTGGATTTGTTCATCTTCCTTCTTTTTGGTGTTGTTCCTGAGATTTGGTAGTTATATCCAGTGATCCAGGTGTGGATATACCGGGAATATTCAGGCAATATTTTCCTGATCCTTCTCAACGTACTATGGACCACTATGCAGTCCAGCTGGGAGAATCTTCTTCTCATTGCAACATGGTGATAGGTAGATAGAAAGTACTAAATCATGGGAGAAGTTCTTTATTGATGAAAATAAAAGGAGAAATGTAAATCCTTTCTCCTTTATTGGACAAAGTATGGCTGGTAATTTAACAATGAAAACACTGCAAATGTACAACAAATTGGATAGACTTATGCATAGAGAACTGGCAGTACATTTGACCATTTTAAGCCTATGACATTATCTTGAACTTGATGTGACACCTCAAGGCTTAAGAGCCTTTTAAAGCCTGACTACCCCCTTTGATGTGAATGATGAGGAAGATGCTAAATTTCAAAAGAGGTGCGTGAATGTACCTCATAAATCTTAATTTTTTTTACAACACTTAGGAGATATTAGAAGAAAGACCTGTCTTAATGCTCTCTAAAACACATTAAATCCAATTCAGGACATTCATTTGTATTTACTGTTGATGAATTAATAAAGGATGATGTTAGGAGTGGTGATATTGTCAACAAAACAGAGCTATCTGAGATGAAATAGATAGCTATTTTACAGGCTCATAGAGCACCAAGTCTTAATTTCACTATACCTTTAAAACCTGCCTTGAAGGCACGGCCTTTACATCATTAATTGATAGTGTTTAATGACTGGTGTTTTTTGCTTTAAAATAATTATGTTTTAGTTTGAATTTGTTAGGATCTGATGAAGCACACGTGTGAAAGCACTAATTCTTTTTAATAAACCTGTTTTTATACCTGCTGATTTGGATTTTTATGCCTCAAGCCTTGGTGGACAAACTGAGTTATTTTTTCATTGGAAACATATTGTCAACAAGCTTTACAATAAATGGAAGAGAATTTTGAATCAAAGCAAGAAGAGTAATTCTCAGAATGATAGAGCCCTTGTCACTGAAATAAACAAATAACACAGGAGATTAATAAAATTCACCAAAGCCAAGTAAAGAGCCAAAGACTACCACAAGGCATTTTTGTAATTATATTCATAATCTTAGAAGCACAACACAATGATGCGCTGAGCTGATTATGGATGATATGACCTACACTGCAGCTGAAGATATAGCAAATCTACTGATTGATAAATTCAGCTCAAATTTTACCCGTCGCTCCTCTCAGTCTATCTCAAAAGACATACCTGAATCTGATTATTCTCCAACTATCACACAAGACCAAGTCCTTAAAGCATTATCAAAAGGTAAAAATACTGATTCAATGGGTCATGACAATATAACTGGAGGCATTTTAAATAGCATGAAGCATTATTTAGCCTCCTCCCTAACAACAATGTTCAACCTCACATACAGATATTGTACCAAGTGAACTAAGAACAGATACAGTCATTTTGTGCATAATAGCAGACTTTCCATAGACACAGGCAATTACAGACCCATATATCTCTGACCAGTCTTATATACAAAGGCTGGTCAAACGTATGAACAGCCTTATATACAAAGCCATGGGAAGACTTATTATGATGTTAATCAATAAAGACATAAGGAACCTCCAAACACCAGACTTTTCTCAGTTTGGATTCAACAAAAGCAGGTCATGCTTTCTCAACCTGGTGTCTTTTTTTTTTTTTATAAAGGTCAGCAAAGCAATGGATGAATAAAATGGTACACTTCATATACCTTGACCTGGGCAAAGTTTTTGACACAATCGCCCACTCAGGGATAGTAGAAAAGCTAAGTAAACTTGAAATAAGTCCTGGTGTTACTGAATGGATTGCTAAATGGCTCAAAAATAAGACACAGGGGAATCAAAGTATGGGAAGCTACCTTCACAAATAGACCAGTCACCAGTAGATTCCATCAGGGTTTGGTGCTGAGACCACTTATGTTTGGTGTCTACTTCTGTGAAGTAAAAACTAATACCAAAGGGCTCTGGCTAACTAAGTTTGCAAATGACATAATGTGAGAGGCAGTCATTGAATCCCTACATGGCATGGCAGTTGTCAAATTATGTTATTATTGTACGAAGTAAAAAAGAGAAGCTCCATGGCAATTAACTGCTTGTGAATAATGTAGAAAATATTCAACAGTTGGCAAAAATCCCAGCAAAAAAAAAAAAGAGGTGTAGAAGCAGTAAAAATGCTTTCCTTTCAATAGCAAATGATGCGTGAGACAGAACAATTTTATCAGTAGTCCAAGCTGAAAATATCACAGACTAGTAATCAAAGAATAAAAGCCCAGCTTATTGTAAAACAGGGTTAGCGCTTTCGTTGTAAAGCTTCTTCAGTCCATAAATACAAACACTGAACTAACATTTAAATACTAACTACCAAGTAAAATTGCACTTTTTTTCACCAATGAGATTCAAACATGTCACAAGTTGCTAAGCTATTGTATATACAGCAAGAAACTTCAGCTGCAAATAAATAAAACACTTATAAAAACACAACAGAAGAAAAGACATTTAGAAATCACCTTTACAGCCTTCTACTTTTCAAAACAGGTTTCATAGATACATATGCATTGAGCCCATGCTCCAGGTGTGATCGTAACTTAAAAATCCATCTCAGCTCAACAAATTCTGTATCATTAACCTTGTCCGGCACAATATTTAATAGTCTCTATAACTAAGAATGTAAAACTATGTGACTCTTCATGTTCTAACAAGTATTTGGCAATAGCCCTATATCTGACACCTTTCCTTATACAATAAAGATGGTCCCTTATGCATTCCCTTAGTTGTATATTCATTTTGCCTACATAAAATCTTTTGCAACAAGTGCAGCTAGCTAGCTATATCAAATTATTGGTTTCACAGTTAGCTGCAGCTGTAAATGTATAAACTATATCTGTGTCAGGGTGAACAAAAGTCCCAGACTCATTTATATAGCAGCAAAAAGCACACTTCCCACATTAAATTGTAGTGCCATTATCTGATCTAGGATGAATATTAGCATTATTCATAGAGTAACTGTCTTCTTTTAAGATTTCTTTTTATTTTTTATACAAAAACCTCAGAGATTCACCCACCATTGCACTGATCTCTCTATCAGTGTGTAGTATATGCCAGTTTCTCATAAAGATTTATTTTATTTGATCAACATCCATGCTATAAATTAAAGGAGCTGTAACATTCTTCCTCTTATAACTACTAACTGAGATTTCCCTATGGGGAGATGAAAAATAAGGCTCAGCACTTGTAGTTCTTTTACTTTTGGCTAATATTATTGCCTCATCAACATCTTTCTTCTTCTACCCCCTCCCTAAAAAATCAACTTTTATTTCATGTATCTCGGCATCAAATTCTCAGTCCCTGGCATAAAGTCTAGATGTCCTCATAGCCAGCCTTCTAACTACATTTCTAAAAACATGGGGGGGTACATACTTGTGCAATGTAAATATAAGACTCTGTAATATCCCTTCCTATATAGTTTAGTATTTAACTGCCCATCTGAATTACAAACTACTTTGATATCCAACAATTCAATTTTCTCTTTAGAGAAGTTTAAACTAAATTTCTAATTGTTCCTGATCTCCTGTCCTAAGAATAAAGATGTCATCCACAAAATGATGAAACAATCTTATATATTGTTTGTACTGTCCATCACCCATGACATAAATATTTTCCCATTGGCCCATCACTATGTTGGCGTAGCTGTTGGCACAAGAAGTACCCATAGCTATGCCAGAGGTCTTCTGTAGGTAGTATATCCCATCAAAAATAAAAACATTATGTTCTAATACCATCTCAAGCAAAAGCCAGATAAATTCTATCTTATCAATAGAGTAAGTGCTGTTCACCTGTAGAAACTCCTTCACCGTCTGTATACCCTTTAAATTCGGAATTACAGTGAACAAAGACTGAAAGTCTAATGTCACCATATATGTGGGTATCCTGTTGTCACTTTCTTTAAGATTATTGTAAAAATCTTGCAAAAAATGTTTACTGTCCTGTAATACTATCCCATACTGATCTAAAACAGGCCACAACTGTTTGTCAATATATATTGATAGTGGCTCAGTGAGCCACCCTCCCCCTGATACTATAGGTCTAAGTGGGGATGTCAATGGGTTCTTGTGAATTTTTGGCGTTCCCTGCAATATGGGAATTAATGAATTCTCAACCATAAATTATTGGAACAATTCTTTAGTGATTATGCCAGCACGCACACAGTCATTTAATGAAGCTCTAATTTCTTGGGACATCAAGATTATTATAGCAATAACCCACGCCCGGGTGTGGAAAATGCTGGATTTACCCACGGTTGGCGTGGTTTGGTCACGAGGGCGAAGCCCGAGTGACCAAACAAAGCCAACAGTGGGTAAATCCAGCATTTCCCACACCCAGGCATGGGTTATTGCTATTATACAATAACATTATTTAAGAAAAAAAATAATTAATTTTCTTAAATAATGGCATTGTATAATGCCTCCTTGTTGCCCTTCTGCAGCTGTCTGGTATTCTGCGGCAGTTCTGATGTACTGCGCATGCATATGCCTACGCAGTACATCAGAGCTGTGGGCAAAAGCAACGAAGAAAGCAAGATCTCCATTGCTTTTTAGAAACTGTCTCGCTATGTTAAACTCGCTTTTTAGAAACTGTCTCGCTATGTTAAACGAGTTTAACATAGTGAGACAGCATTAAAAAAAGGAACAGGGAATGTCCGTTGCTTTTTTTAATGCTGTCTCGCTATGTTAAACGAGTTTAACATAGTGAGACAGTGTGAAGCAACGGAGATCTTGTGTTCTCCATTGCTGTAAAAAAAAAAAAAAGAGAGTTATAGTAATGGAAAAAGTCCGGGCGACCGGGCCTTTTTCCATTACTATAACTCTGATTTACAACGTGCATGCTGACTAATCAGCATGCACGTTTTTTGAATATTAATGGGGGGGTTGTTGTATAATGTACTATTTTTAATGACTTTGAACAGACTATTGTCTTGTAACATTTCATTCAACTTCATAAAATAGAATGCCCTATCCATCACAACCACAGAACCACCCTTATCAGCAGGTCTAATGACTACTGATATAGCCATCTGCAGTGTCTTCATAGCTTCCCTGACTTCCTTGGTCAAATTAACAATTCCAAGTCTCCTATTACTGCACAGCAAATCATATATCTCTCCTTCACAGACCCGACTAAACACTTCTAGTACTGGGTGGTTCTGCGGTGTGAAAGCACTGGGCTTTCAAAATAGAAGTGTGTCTACAGTAACATCAGTATTTTGATCAAACATTAACTTAAGCATCAAATTTCTAATAAAAAGCTTTAAATCAACAATAGTGTCAGCCAAGTCTGCTTGTTGAGCAGGTATAAAAGATAGGCCCTTATTAAGGACCTTTTATTCAGCTGTTGACAAACGTCTATTCGATATATTCCAAGCTAATTGTTGTCTGTCTTTCTCCACATCGTTTTTATTGTTGGATAATTGATTTCTTTGAATGACTGCTTTCTCTTGGTTCTTCCCTTGCTGTGAGATCTGGTTTTGACACCCTAACTGTCTCCTCAAAAGGGAAGGGGTAACAGAAACAAAACTGCCCACCATTAGAAACAGTTGTTTTAGGGTGAGCAATGGGTGCTCTCTCTCAACCTTCTCATCTTGCTGAACCACCTCATTTTCAGACAGCCTGCCCTCCTGTGGTATACCATAAACAGATACATTGATCATGGGAATGGAAGTATTCTCATTATGGTTGGGAGCTCTCATAAGAGGTACAACAGTGGCTCCCTCGCCATCATCTGGGACTGCTTCACTCAGTCATTTAGCATTATTTTCTGGTGAACTCTCCTTGGGCTGAGTAAAAACACGATTATGCTGAAAATTCCTCATGTCTCTTTGAACCTTCTTTTTCTTTTGCTGTACGAGTTTTCTCTCATAAACACCTACTTGATCAATAAGTTCCCAAATCTTAACATCCACTTTATCATGTTCTGCTAGAGCATGCAACTCTTCTTGTTGTCGCTGAATATTGAGACATAAATTGTGTTCTATCAGTTTAAAATAATCAATGAGCAGTTGCATATACAAAAAGCTGGTATCCAAGTTGATCTTCTGCCATTTTGCCAACAATTCTGGGTCCGTGTCCCCATAAGTTGGCATTGTTAGGATATGCATATCCAACCCCCTAGGTATAATTTTAAGCTTACAACAAACGTCCATATGAAGACATTGGCATTGCAACTGCTTAAGCTGGTATAAATCATTTTCTATCAGTCTCTGGTTTTCGTTATAGTTCATAAAACATTCACCATCATGACTTTCCATTGTCTCAACAGATAACTGCTCAATAAGAAGTGGGTTATTGTCCATATGAATAAAATTAAGTTGGTTTTAGCATTCAGCCCTCTCTGCAGATTATATCCAAGTTTAGTGTCAGAATTAAAACCTTCAGCCATGCTCACCATGGACAACACCACAGTAGATAAAAGACCAGGATTTATGGGAAAAAAACTATGAAAATAAAGACAAGAATTAATATCAACAATCTCTGTAATTCCTGTTCTCCTTTTAAGGACATTTTACCATAGTTGCACCCTGAAGATCCCTATTACTTCTGTGTACTAAGTCCAATATTGAAATACTTCACAGAAAAGGGAATATTCTGAATTGTACTGAACTAAGTCCTCATTTGCTGACATTCAGTCTCGCTATTCTGGGACTCAGTATTGCAAGTTTCATAATTTAAATCTGTTATAGTGTGTGTTTGTGCATGCGTGCATGCATGCATGTGTTTGCATTTGTTTGTATGTGTGCTTCCATGTACATGTATCTATGTGTATCTTTAAGAAAAAACAGTTTACTTTCTCTCATCACTATACTATATTAGCCTTATGTTTTTATATAGATGGAGAGACTGCATATAGAGAAATTTCAATTATAGTATATATGAAACACTTAGAGGAATTTTATGTACTCAGAGGTTTTCTAGACTGAGCAAACGACAGTGCCTGCACATATGGATGCTGAGACTTAAGATGCAGGTTAGCACTTTATGTACAAAGCAACACATTTCAGATATGGCAGACTAGTGCATGTGCGCATAAATGCTGTCCTTAGCATGAGACTTCATATAATGTGTATGTACACATTTGAATTCATGAAATATTCTGATCAGAAAAGAGTGACTGGATGATAGTGGGAGGATAACCATGACAATGCAGCAATCCTGTATGAGTTTCTTTCAATTTGGGTTATCTGTAATGTCACTTTTAGTCAGCATATGCTGTATGCATTACATTTCTGTAGTCTCCACTTAGTTTAGGAACCTCATATGCAGCATCATTGTAATGGTAACTGTTGCATGTCAGATGATAGTGCCCTGAATGTATGAGTCAGCAAAGGTGCACTGTGGCATGACAGAAACTATGTTTTTTTTTCATCACAAATAAGCACATGTTTTGCATATATCTGTACTTATATTTTTCATAACTAAGCTATGTAAACATGCAGATATATATCAATCATATTTGAACTGCATTAATCTTGACTAAGCCATGTAAACATTACAATGTGAACCTTTCCTCCCTTAGTCTCCTCTGAAAATGGGCCTTGGTTCAGATGGACTACCCCAGTAAACAAACAAACAAACAAATACATAAATAAATAAAATTGTGCTTATCAAAATGGCATTACTATTGGTTTATTAAAAGTTATATAAAGGAAACGCTTTCATTTCAGCATTTTAGCTCCCTCAAATTTTCTGTAAATGGAAAAAGAAGAGGAGCGTTATAATCGTCAGCTGTCATGCTCACTGAAAAAGCATTTAGTACAATTTGTTGGGTACACAATTATGTTGTACCTTTTAATTTTAATTCTATTTATAAGGTAAATGTTTTAGAAACCGCTTTATAGGCATGTGCTCAGCAGAGGGGAATCAGTTCTACTAACAGTTTTCGGAAAACAAAACTGAAGTCCAGCTACTGTTTTTGCTATATAATTATTTCTGCATGAAATCAGTGACATGATGGTCACATTTTGCATTCAGCAATTTTAGGGAAGCTCAGTGTAGCACTTCTATTTAAGGAAAATTGATAGATACGCTGTACTCAAACCACAGTACTCTGCAGCATTCCTGGCTTTTGGAAATACTGTCCCTGTAGTCAATCTGCCTATTTTCTAGTATCAAGCAGTGACTCTCATACACATGAATGGACTATAACTGCTATTTATAGTATTTGAAGTGGACTCATTACCTGAAGAGGACATTGTGAGAGCTGTCAAGCCATCCTGAAAATAAGCAGAGGCAGGTTTATGACAGGCCTCAAAATATAGTCACAATATGTTGAGAGGGGTTCATAAATACTGAACTCCTCTAGAACAACAAACTGTCTTAAATTAATCAGGTGACAAGCTAACCGCCGAGCTCTGAGATGCTATACAGCAAAAAATATGCTCAAAGTCCTTTGTAGATTAACATGTCAGTCTGCCTGTGAATGTGTGTGCAACAGTACATATTTACTATTATTTTACTTTTACTTTTTATTAAATTTTTCAAACAGAAATTAAAAGAACATATTAAGAGTAGTCTTATGTACTGATGGCATGGTGTTTAAATATGATACCAAAATAATAAGAATTCTGGGTATGCTACAAATACTAAAAATGAAAAAATATATAAATAATGACTAAAACAGAGTTCTGCCTAACGAGTGTTGCTATGGTCCAATTTAAATTTCTGCCACATGCTGATACTTACAGAGCCATTGCTTCATAAATACTGGATATCACATATATGGCATAAATAATTTACCAGATTATTGTTGGCAGAACTCGCTATTGTCAGTGTTACTACCTCCCATATATTTAGGTATTGTGCATTAAGTGGCTATAGCCATCATTAGGTAGTTTCCACACTAGCATTTCTTTCAGTAGGGTTTCCTTCTGGTTTTTGTTTTTGCCATATGTCTTTATCTGACATAAGGAAGACTATAGTCACTTACTAATGGACTCAAACAACAGATCTAAACCATGACATAGCAAAATTCTTTCTATGAAATAAGAGATGTTCATATGTTTCACATGATCCACAGAGCTACTGGTCTTTTCCTAACTGAGAAATGGTGCCAGACAGTGTAATGCTTCCTAGTGCAATCATTTTCTCATATCCAGTTATGATCTGTGCTATGTAATAATATAAACACACACGCGCGCGCACACACACACACACACACACACACACACACACACACACACACACACACACACGCACACACACACACACACACTCACACTCTGCACACATATATGTGTGTGCATAGATATACCAATATATATATATATATATATATATATATATATATATATATATATATATATATATATATATATATATACATATATCTGGATTCACTTCATAATCTCAAAATACTGAAATCCGGAATTTAAATTTTTCGAGACCAGGAAATCGCATCCACACGACACCTAAACACCAAAACCGCAAAGCCCAAAACTGTGAAATTCAAAACACCAAAAACACAGCACACACCAGACCACACATATACCACAACACCCACATCACAACATAAACAAACAAAACAACACACATCCACAAACCTACAACATAAATAAGCAGGGGGGGCAAGCCCACCTGCACCCCCCACACCCCCTACTTATATATACTAACAACGAGATCGCACAAACAGTAAACAAAAGCAAACACACACACAAACACATATTCTACACTTCTTCACACACACATCACACATATTAGCACACTCACATACACTGAAACTCCCACCCAAAACCCTTACAAAATTATTCACTTACCTGACATAACACCCAAATCCACACACGGCACTGCACGCCATTCACATACAATCCCGGACATTCGAGATATTTGAATTCGTGATTATGCACTTTCGCTATTTTCAAACTTTGACTTTATAGTCTCGAGATACTGAAATTCGTCATTTCAGTATTTTGAGATTATAAAGTGTTTATATATATATATATATATATATATATATATATATATATATATAGTTGCATGCTCCTTAAAGGTCCTGTTCTTTTCCTGTGAAACAGTACAGGCACTTTTGCAATATACCGCAGTTTCTGAATTTTACTGTAGACTAAGTGGTATTGTAAAAGTTTTAAAAATACACACTTGCATGCACATATACACATAGTCACACATGCACACAGATATAAAAATGTATAAACATGCACATATATAGACACATTCATTCACTTTCATTGATTTATGTGTTGGATTTGTTAGTCAACTGCAAGTATATCAATGAATTTTACTTGCTTTACAAGTTTATTGACAGGGCACAGTATGTTTATATGCAAAATCATGGACACACACAGGAAAAAAAAAACAAGAAACACTGCATTTTAAAAATAAACAATATAATTTCAGAGTATAGACTATCATGGGAACATAAACTGTCCCCTCTTCTTAAAACGGGAAACTAAGGAAAGAAAAGCCAGTTACACTGGTAGATCCTGTCAAATTATTGATCAGTGTGCAATGGAATTCTCATAACCTAACCCTTTTCCAAAAAGTCTATCTAAAAGATTAAAATAAAAATGCAGGACATTCCTACTTAATGTTGTGCAGTTTATTGAGCTTCCTTATGATCACTTTCTTCCAGCAGATTTTATGAAATAGGTTTTAGTGGGCTTTCTAAACACAGTGGAGCACAATCACTCCATCAGTCTTGGAAAGCCCACAACCTAACTTTAGGAGCTGCTTTGGATTGTTCCTCTTGAAATGTGGTATGACACTAAAAATCCACATATTCTTTGACGTGAACAGATGCTGTGAAAATCAGATTCTCCATCACACCAATCGGCTATAAATGCTTCTTTCTGGAACCACATGCTACCCAAACTCTTTATTGCCTTTCAAAATTGTATGAGCCTCAGTCAGTGCTGGAATTTAAATTGCCATTTATAAATAAGCCAAAAACACCTGTCTGAGCAGTTCAGTATGTCTGTTCTTCAAATTCAGAAGGTTACATGACATATACAGATACCACTATGTACACCAAAAAGCTATATATTTGATTTCTTTTAAAATAGGAACAGCGTTCATAAACAGAACATATATCACATAACAGGCATAGCAGGGGAGAGGATGTATTTATCCCATTCTGTTTTGCTGCCACTTGCTCATTCCATCACATCCCATTCATTTTGGTAGTAGATAATACATATTGTAAGCTTGGCTCAGTGATACTTTTGTTGCAGAAAGGGAGTAATCTTTTCTGTGGCCACAATATGGTAAAAGAAAGAACCGAACAAAAGAAGTGTGATTTAAATAAACTCAGGGGTAAATTGCACGGAATTCTTTTTTTTTTCATTTTTAAATTCATCAGTTGTATATAGTATAGATTAAGTATAGTACTGCTCAAAAGATAATGCACCAAATACTGACTATGGAACCATGCATGTCTTCAACTCTGATGACTTCTGACCTTGATAGTGACGTTAAAAAAGAAGAAACATCAAAGTATTCAAAATGTTAATAGTAACAGTTAACACTGGTAGATACAACCACAGCTCTCCTTGGTGGTATCTATACAGCAGTGCAATCTTGAACCCTAGGATGAATTTTAATATGTCCCATCATTAACAATTTTTAATTTATTTTGTTTGCTGCCCTAGTGACACTCAATCTAATGAAAATAAATACTTAGTTGTACAAAAGTATGTATCACCAATCTTTATATTTTAATGCTAGATTGCATTTATTATTTCCTACATCTTATTGAATTTTCCTTAATTTATCTGTAGTTGTTGCTATGTCATGAAGCTGTGTAAAGGAAGAAAAATTCTCATGTGGCTTATGGTACATTAAACAAAAGTCCATAATGTGTCAATACCTTAGAATTTTGTGATTAAATTATCAACATGCCATCTGTCAGTCCCCACATTATAAAATAGATTCTGTACTTTAAAAAAAAAAACAAAGCACCAAACCAGGCATGTCCAAGGGTCAGCTTCCATTGATTTCTCCTGTCCACCTGGTGAATCTGGGCATACTGGGGCAATATAGCAATTGCCTCATGTACACAGACAACCCTCTCTTCCTACCACCCAACACTACAACCTGTGAGAGATGCACTTACATAGCCAAACTGGAAGCAATGCTCTCTCCACCCAAGATTGTGCTAGACAGTCAAGAGGAGAAGGTTAACACCCGCACTACACCTCAAGCAACACATAGCCCTTCTAAACTCACACCACCAACACCCACACATAGCAACACTAAATCCACATATGCAGAGGCCCTTAACTGTAACCTGCCCAAGTAACAAGGACCTTCCTAGCTGAAATGCAAACAAACACCAATCACAACCAAAGTGTCATATAGCTCACAACACCAATGTGCCACCCAGCAACAGCCCCTAAGGCAAGAAAACATACCTAACACTTTAGTCATAGCTGACTCTAGAGTCAGGCACACTGATGTCCCACTCACCAGGCTGAACAAGGAGAAAATTACAATGAGCTGCCTGTCTGGTGCCAGGATCCTCCACATAACTCATGCACTCAAGTCACTCCACAACCAGTACAAATATGACTCTGTCATTGTCCATGTTGGAGTGAATGACTTGAGATGTACCTCCCTGGACTACATGAAAAGAGACATGGAAGAGTTCTTGGATCATGTGGCCCAGGCAGGTGTGACCCTAGCCCTGAGTAGCATCCTGCCTTCGCCCAGAATGATACCACAATATAAGGACAAAATGATTGACTTCAACAATTGGCTAAGCTTCTGGTGTCATTCAAATGGGATCCAGTATCTGTCTGCCTGGGACGACATGATCGACAGACCATGATGCTTTGCCAGAGATGATCTGCACCTGTCGACCCTGGGATTCAGGTTACTGGCTAAGGCTCTTGACACCCCTATAGTGCCTTTTTTAGGCAAAGTTCAAAGGACAAAATGACCACCATAACAGGTACAAGCATGCAAAATCTGAAGGTAATGCTACTCAATGCTAGAAGTCTAAACCTCAAAATGCACTCTCTCGAGGCACTCCTAAAAATGGAGAACATCGATATCTGTGCAGTAACTGAGACCTGGTTCAAGGCTCCAGAGAGCACCCCTGCAATACAAGGCTACAACTCTTACCACACATTTCAGCTACCAAACCAGGATCAAAACACTAAAGGTGGAGGAGTGTCCATATTCACCAAGGATATTCACACCACCAGGTTAGTTGCCCAACACAATGTGTCTGAAATTCTCCAGGTGCAATTAACACTAGGTAAGACTGCAATCCAAATTGTAGCTTGCTACAGATCCCCCACCATGCCCCAAGATTCTCATTACACCTTTATAAACATACTAGAAAATATTAATACACAACCAAACACCCTAATACTGGGTGATTTCAACTACCCTGCCATTAACTGAGAAAACTACTCATGCACCAACACCTTTGCCCAATGGTTCTTGGAATTCATAAATTTCAATGCCCTGGATCAACTAATCCATAGTCCCACCAGGGGCTCCAATATCCTAGACCTGGTCATTACCAACATGGGAAATTGATGCTCCACACCTATGATCACCCCCTCGTTGGTCAGGTCAGACCATAAGCTAATCACCCTTAACATCCACATCCCACCCCCACCCCCAGTAAGGAAACCTCCATAAAAAACTTAAGTTACAAACTTCATGACACCCATGCAGATGGGAACTGAAAGTTCAACTGCTGAGTCCTACACTAAGGCAGTGTACGAGCACATCCACTCATGCATGAATTGTGCCATCCCAAATAAAACCAAGATGCTCTCCCCCTGAAAAAGGAAGCCAATCTGGTGGTCCCCTGCCATAAACAAACTTTACAACAAAAGGAAAAAACTGTTGCAATAAAGAGGAAAATCCAAGGATGCAAAAAACTCCCTTACCAGCCTCAGTAAGAAGCTGAGATCCATCATAAAATCCTCCAAAGCTAGTTACGAAAATAAAATTGCCAAAGATTCCAAAGACAACCACAAGGCATCTGTGCTCAGATCTGCTCTGAGCTACAACAGAATGGCATTAAATATACTGATCCAAAGGATATTGCCAATATCCTGGCAGTTTGATTCAGTGCCAACTTCACCCCCCTCTCACCCCCTAAATGGACCATCTCATTACTGGAAGAGTGCCAAATTCCAGTAATAATGGCCACACAGGTAAAAAATGCACTCTCCAAAGCTAAGAATACAGCATCCATGGGACCAGATGACATCCCGGGCTGTGTACTACATGAACTACAAAATTAACTGGCACCTCACCTAAGTGTCATGTTTAATCATGCCCTCACCTCAGGCTTTGTGCCCACTGAGTGGTGCACAGCTACAGTTATCCCACTCCACAAGGAGGAATCCACCTTGGATCCTGAGAACTACCGCCCCATCAGTCT
>NC_056737.1:908914309-909054309 GCF_019279795.1 Protopterus annectens
ATCCTGGCAAACAAATGTTAAATAAATAAACTTCCATATCATTTCTCCTCCTGTCACCTCTTCAGGAATCCATTTTATGTATAATAACCCCTTATCCCACTATATAGGCACCCCCTTCCCTTGAGAGTCAGTAGCCTCCATATCTACCATGTACAAGTTTTACAAGGTGGAATCGGAGAACTGTTTCTGTAACAAATTTCCCTTCACGATCTTCTCCAGTACCACTTCTAAAGGAAATATTGTATATTTTAACAAACAGTATCACTGAGGTAGGCTTGCAGATGCAAACCACCTATTTCCCTGAAGTAGCCCAGTGGTGTCTCAGTTACTGTTTCTACTACTGCCTGACTCCTATGCCGAAATAGCCAACTCATCAGTGTCTACCCCCCCTCCCCACACACACACACACACACACACACACACACACACACACACACACACACACACACTGCCTTGTTCCTATGGTATTCTCCATGTCTGGCTGCAAATAATTCAATGTGCACAAGATACATCATCAAAATAATTTCATTTAAAAAAATCTGATGGGATATCACCAAATAACTGGTACTGGCTCATCTTCCTGCCCCATTTCCCAGTCCAAATGAACTATGGCAAATGGCATCTGAAAAGGTATCCCTTTCAAGGACATAACCAAATGTACTTCCTGGATAAGTAATTCCCTTTCCCTTCATCTGCAGACTTAATAGTTATAGCTAATGCAGTATCCCTCACAGGAATACTGTCTTTATGTGACACTACCATACATTTGCTGAGAAATTATTTTTTTTTCTAAATATTACAAACATTTCTGATACAGCAACTGATATGGCATATCATAATAGTATTGATTTGAGAGCAAGCAATCTTATATAAACCAGAGTCCTTGAGGCAGAACTTTGTCTGCAGGTATAATGGAAACAAAGCCTTATCCACCACCTGCTTCCACTGGACTGTAACAGCTATTAGGCCACACTGCACAGAGCAACTTCAGTAATCAGGATTAGAGACATTTACTACGTGAAGAATTCAGCAGTTGTTATAGTTCAGTGCTATTACGACATAGTGAACTAAAACAAATTGCGAAAACCAACATCAGGTTTTTCGCAGTCAAATTTTTTTACAGCAGAAAATGACTGATAAAAACAATGGCAAGTAAATGATATGGCAGAGATCAGTCAGTTTCCTGGGATCTTTCAAGCAGAAATCATTCATTTAGTAATTCTCTGGCTCCAAAAAACCAACAAACGTTCATTTTTTATTAAAACAGGTCATGACCCCCTACCATTCACTTTTGTTTCTGCAGATGTAATAAATCCTAAAGCAACATTTACATATGATATCCTAACAAGTACAATATTAATAAGCATCCTTTGAGATATGTGACAGTTTTTCAGTTTTTGTAAAAGGACACCTAGAAGTCAGAAATCAGGAACACAACTCAGGGCTAGAAATGTCTCAAAGAATAGAATCTATCATAGACAATCTGCATTTCATACAGAGCATCCAAATTTACTGATTAACTCCAGAATATAAAATTCAATGAAAATACAATTACTGTGGGAGATTTTAATAACGCAAACAGTGACTAGGAAAACTAATCAATGTCACATAAATATTCCAAATATTAGTTGATTACATTACCCAAAGCAATTTGGAACAAATGGTGTGAAATTCATCTAGCGTTAATCATATTTTAAATATTGTACTGGCAAAATGGCTACACTCGTGCTAATTTACACGTTTCATGACATCATCTTCTTCAATACATGAGTAAAATCACCTGATTCATAAATCAGCACTCATAGACTATGAGGGAAATTATGATGTAACAAATAACATACTTATTAAACAAAACGGAGATGCTATCCGCAATGACCCACAAAGTCTGATCGTGATCTAATAAACAATTTCTGTGATATTACGAATTCCTGCATTCGCAGTCAATAATAATAATAGTAACTGATAAAGCAACGATTCCCGCATTAAATAAAATATCTGTAAGAAACATATATATGAGTAAATTCAATATAAAACCTAAAATGGAATCACAAAATCAATACAAAGTACACCTGAAAAAGAGACACTGCTTCACATTAAAATATTATACATTAAATAAAATACAAAAACTAATAACTTTTTTTATCAGCTTTTCTTAATCTAACTGTGAGCTCTGCTTGGATTCAAAAGTCAAAAGCAATAATAAGGCATACTTTAATTATGTTACAAAACTGAAAAGAGAAATTGCGACTATAGCATATAATGATTAAGTAATGTGATAATCACTCAGCCACAGGAGATAAGAAATGTGCTTATACAAAACGTTTGTGCAATTTTCATAATACACAAACGATTGTGATAGAATGAAATGAAGGCAAGGGGAAACAACAAGGGAGACATCCTTTATAAAACTACAAACATGATAATTGCTGCCACAAGTAAACTTAAAAATACACAGTCCATGGGACAAGTCAAAATGTCTGGTAGTGTCTTACATAGTCTCAAGGAAAAGCTAAGGAAACACTCAACAGGCAGTAATGGTACAAGTTCACAAAAGTGACAGCCCACATCAGCTGCAATCAATTTTATACCCATCAGCATGATCAACATTATATGTAAATTAACACTCTCAGCCTCCTTTCTCAGATTTCCTGTGCCAAACTCTCCACATTCATCAGTTTCCCTGTGCCCTGATGGGGGAATGCACCCACTTTTTTCCCTCTTCTGCTTCAGGTTGCCTGTTCTTGTTGCCGAAAATGCATTGGACTTTTTATAGTTTCCAATGCCTTCTGCTGTACTTTCTGCTAATGGACAACAACTTACTTTTTCAGTGAAAGATGTGCAATTTAATTATGTAATCCAACATTTTAGTTCTGCACATCATTAGAACAGTAGCACTCAGTAATACATAGGATACAAAGCCACAGCAGGTCTTGCAGAAAACTCAGCCTTCCCCACCCATATGCATAAAGCAACACTTAAAGATATTTGCATGTTCAGTATTTCATGCCACCAAGACAGGTAAATAATAGCACCATCAGTGTGGCCTCAAATCATTATTTGCCAGCACAATACATACAACTGGTGGTGCCTGCACTTCTGAAGAATAATTATATGAGACACTATGAGGTAATTGCACTAGTCCATGATCAAGAGCAAGTAAGAGACCAGCAGTGCACTCCCATGTAACACCTACATGGAACATGGTGAGTAGGTCATAGACTGACAAGCTAATTCAGTATAGTCACATCCATGCTAGGTATACAACCCCAGTGCTGTTACAATTAAATCTTTCTTTAATAAGGTAATTAACCAAACCAATGGAAAGCTTATTCGAAATCTTTATATGCTTACAATAGTTACAACCACCACATTTAAACATGCCCCCTGGTCTAGAAATTGGTAAATGACTTCTCTCAACCAAATTCGTAAGATTAACTCCCCATTTATAAATCGTTTTAGGGGTTTCTGGTATCTTATTCCTAAGACTCCCATCATCGATTAAAAAAGCCCAATTTTAACATAAAACAGATCTTACTTCGTAGGCATCAAGGGAGAAGGCTGTACTAAAAGTTAAGGAGAAACTATTTATGCCCCTTTCGATCAAAATACAATTATTATGCCCAGACGTTTCTAGTGATTCATCCATAGAAACCATCCCATTATTAAGTATGGGTTTAAACCAACCTGAATTCCGTTTATTGGTGACCTCTTCTATTAGACTCTCGATTAAATTGAAAGGATACCCTTGTGCAACAAACATTCCCCTTAAGGGTATTATATTCTAGATGAAATTCATAGTCCAGAGTAGTCATACGGGCAGCCCTCACCAACTGTCCCTTTACTACGGACCATTTCTGAAAGAATGGGTGAGAACTTTAAAAATGTAAAAAACAATTGGAATAGGTTGGTTTACGATAAATCCTAGCTATATAATGGTCATTATTAATATCCTTGCTCAACAGGACATCCAAAAAGCTGATATTACTAGTATTAAATTCATAGGTGAATTTTAAAAAATTTGTGAGTTCGGATATCACTTTCACAAACTCAGCAGCATCAAACTGGTTCCCTTGAAATAAAATAAAAATATCATCAAGGTAATGCATGTACCATACTACGTGCTTTCTAAAAATGTCATGTTTAAACAGGATTATAGTCTCCCAGAATGCCATAACACAGTTGGCAAAGCTCGCCCCATAGGGGGAGCCCATAGCTATACTGGATTTCTGGAGATAAATATCCCCACCAAACAAAATATAGTTGTTGGCCCAAACAATGTCAAGGAGGTATTCAATCAAGTTAATTTTGTCTCCTGTAACTCCAATCATGTGCCAAAATTCCCTCACCCAGGAAACACCTAAGGTCTGGGAGATAACAGTATATAAATCACACACGTCAATAGTTAAAAAATGGACATCTTCACGATAAACTAAGCTGTTAATAGATTCCAAAAAATGCCAGGAGTCACGACATATTTGGGACTGACTGGAGAGGTATTTTCTCAATTTCATATTAACCACTTTGGCACAACCATAGGTAATACTGTTGTGACCATCAACTATGGGACAAAATGGGGGTTACACAAATTCTTATGTAATTTGGGCAAACCAAAAATAACCTGTGTGACTTGGGATGGAATTATTAAAAAATTTAAAATATCTAAATCAACCATTCTGTCAACAAATAAATCATTCAATAATCTCCTAATACACTGTTAGGCGCCATGTAGTTCATTAATAGATGCCTTCTCATAATTATCAGTGGATAAAATACTCAGTATTCTATTGTGATAAACATCTTCACTCATCAGTACCAAGCCTCCACCTTTATCAGGTTTTAAAACACGAATATTCTGTACTCTCAAAAAATTAAGAGCATCAATCTGGCTATCTGAAACATTATATTTATTCTTGACTTTAGATCTAATATTAGCCTTGGCCAAGTTCCTTAAGTCAATTTCTCATAATCTCTCAAAACAACTAAGGGAAGTGTGCAAAGGTGGATTAAATACGCTATAAATACGCATTCTGTATTAATAGCAGACAAATTCCCTAATAAACAATGTAAGTTTAACTTAAATAATTTCAGATCAAGTAATGTTTCTATCAAATTCATTCATTTTGGAGGCACAAAGGACAAGCCTTTAGAAAGTAAGTCGATTAAGTCATTAGGAACGACAACATCTGTGAAATTATATATCTTAAAGTCACCTGTTGTGTTAAACAAAACCCGTGGATATGGATTGTTTAATAAAATATTAGCGCTGGTTGAACTAGTGTCCGGAATTATCTCCGTCAACAATTGTTCTTCCTGTTGCGTCAGGATTGATATTGTTCACTCTCGGCCCAGAGTTCTTGAAGGCCTCTTTGTTCTGAAAACCCATTTGGTTGGAACCCTGATTATTATTTACTTGTTGGTTTCTCAGCTGTTGACTACGCCTAGGAGAATTACTCATGTATTCATTGGTGCCATTAACACCACTGCTGTTATTAGATCCAGGGAGTTCAATGTTATCAGATCTCCCCCTGTCCTCATCTAAAGACATAATGTTGGCAGGCAACGTTGAGTTAGCAATGGATTCACCCAAAGGTGGAGGGAGATAGGCAGTCCCATTGGCATAATCCCTCCGGTCATGTTCAAGTTTTTTTTATTTTTAACTAATTTCATTTTTTTCAAAAGTCTGCTCTATGCTATTAAAAATATGAATATATTTGTATTTATACCTTAAAAAATCAACATCATTCTTAATTAATGTCTCTATTTCAAATAATTCATTCTTAAGCTGATCGGCTTAAGAAACATAATGATTAACAAGTAATGTCAGGAATTCACAACCCTGCTTGTCAAACAGGGCTAATAACTCTTTGTGAAATTGCAAATTACAAATTAAGCCCGAGGGGAAACGCCACTGCCGTAGCCCCTTCAGGACATTAGATCTAGCAATACATTCTCGTAAATAAACAATTTCAAGCTGCAGTTTCTTGTATTTAAAGAGTTTAATGTAAAATTTCTTCAAATTATCCATAATGGTATGGACCGACAATGAATTAGCCGGGTTGGTAACACCATTCATAACTGCAGCACTATAAGTCAAATGAATGGAAGAAGTAAGACAATCCATTAAAGAAGGTAATGTACAAACCCCAGATGCATCACTTGGGGAAGTTGCAGCCACCGTGGTGTGAACATGGTTGTTGCTTGAATTTGGGATGTTCAACAGTACAGTGGCCCCAGTCATTGTAAGGGGATCCAAGGAAATGTTCAATAAAGACAAAGCAGATCTCAAATCAACAGCAGAGTTTGGTCTATAAGTTGAGCTCACCACGTTAGAAGTAGAGGCACCAATATTATTCAGTATTGACGCCAAGTCATCCAGTCGGGTAGTAAGGCTCTGAATGAGTAAAGTAAGATTCCCAATGGCATTTGTAGCAGCCTCACTCGGTGCATTACTCATCCCTTCTTGGGAAAATAGAGATATTGAATTATTGTCACATCCACTTGCCATATCCAAAAGCCAAAAATAAAACAAGCACAAACCAAGCTAAAACTAAAACAAAGGCAAGGAAGTAACAAGTCAATTTATTTAATGTATACAAGTAAATGTAAGCACTTTCTGACGCACAAATGTACAACCTTCATCAGACAAACAATTCAAGTTAATCAAGGGTTTAAAAAACAACACTTAGTGACATCATCACTATTTAATCATATATTAAAGCAACAACTCTCCCCTTACCATAAATAGTATACAATACATACAATATATACAATATAAAAAAATCCTATATAAAATACCTGTCAAATATACTAATTATAAAATTATGTATAAGAAATATATATGTATGTATAAAATAAATATTATATATATATATATATATATATATATATATATATATATATATAAATTATATATATATATATATATATACATAATTAATCATTACTTGATCTGAAATTATTTGTTCATAAGTTAAACTTACATTGTTTATTACGGAATTTGTCTGCTATTAATACAGAATGCCATATTTCTGGCATACATAATCCACCTTTGCACACTTCCCTTAGTTGTTTTGAGAGATTATGTGAAATTGACTTAAGGAACTTGGCCAAGGCTAATATTAGATCTAAAGTCAAGAATAAATATAATGTTTCAGATAGCCAGATTGATGCTCTTAATTTTTTGAGGGTACAGAATATTCGTGTTTTAAAGCCTGATAAAGGTGGAGGCTTGGTACTGATGTTTGAAGATGTTTATCATAATAGAATATTGAGTATTTTATCCACTGATAATTATGAGAAGGCATCTATTAATGAACTACATGGGGCCTGTCAGCGCATTAGAAGGTTATTGAATTCATTTGTTGACAGAATAGTTGATTTAGATATACTTAATTTTTTAAAAATCCCAACCCCAGTTACTCTGGTTATTTTTGGTTTGCCCAAATCTCATAAGAATTTGTGCAACCCCCCCCCCCCCATTTTGTCCCATAGTTGATGGGCACAACAGTATTACCTATGGTTGTGCCAAAGTGGTTGATATGAAATTGAGAAAATACCTCTCCAGTCAGTCCAAATATGTCGTGACTCCTGGCATTTTTTGGAATCTATTAACAGCTTAGTTTATCGTGAAGATGTCCATTTTTTAACTATTGACATGTGTGATTTATATACTGTTATCCCCCAGACCTTCGAGGTTTCCTGGGTAAGGGAAGTTTTGCACACGATTGGAGTTACGGGAAACAAAATTAACTTGATTTAATACCTCCTTGACATTGTTTTGGCCAACAACTATATTTTGTTTTGTGGGGATATTTATCTCCAGAAATCCGGTATAGCTATGGGCTCCCCCTGTGAGGGAGCTTTGCCAACTGTGTTATGGCATACTGGGAGACTGTAATCCTGTTTAAACATGACATTTTTAGAAAGCATGTAGTATGGTACACGCATTACCTTGATGATATTTTTATTTTATTAAAAAAGGAACCAGTTTGATGCTGCTGAGTTTGTGAAAGTGATATCTGAACTCACCAATTTTTTAAAATTCACCTATAAATTTAATACTAGTAATATCAGCTTTCTGGATGTCCTGTTGAGCAAGGATATTAATAATGACCATTATATAGCTAAGATTTATCGTAAACCAATCTATTACAATTGTTTTTTACATTTTGAAAGTTAATATCCATTCTTTCAGAAGTGGTCCATAGTAAAGTGGCAGTTGGTGAGGGCTTCCTGTATGACTATACTGGACCATGAATTTCAGCTAGAATGTGACACCCTTATGGGAATGTTTGTTGCACAAGGGTATCCTTTCAATTTAATTGAGAGTCTAATAGAAGAGGTCACCAATAAACAGAATTTAGGTTGGTTTAAAACCATATTAATAATGGGATGGTTTCTATGGATGAATCACTAGAAACTTCTGGTCATAATAATAGTATTTTGATCGAAAGGGGTGTAATTAGTTTCTCCTTAACTTTTAGTCCAGCCTTCTCCCTTGATGCCTACGAAGTAAGATCTGTTTTATGTAAAAATTGGGCTTTTTTAATCGATGATGGGAGTCTTAGGAATAAGATACCAGAAACCCCTAAAATTAATTATAAATGGGAATTTAATCTTAAGAATCTGGTTGAGAGAAGTCATTTACCAACTTCTAGACCAGGGGATATTTTTGAATGTGGTGGTTGTAACTATTGTAAGCATATAAAGGTTTTGAATAAGTTTTCCATTGGTTTGGTTAATTACCTTATTAAAGAAAGATTTAATTGTAACAGCACTGGGGTTGTATACCTAGTTGAATGTCAACGTTGCCCCCAATTTTACATTAGTAAGACCGAACACCATTTGAAACAGAGAATATATGAACACCAATATTGTATTTCAAAAAAAGATTATACAAATGCCCTACCTAGACATATCAATGACCACAATGACCACTTATTTTTATTTTTGGTCATTGAGCAGGTTAAGGTTAATCCTAGGGGTGGCCCTTGGTCTCTGAAACTGGAGCAAAGGGAACTTTGGTGGCAACTGTTGACTAATGCCTGTATGTTTCCTGGACTAAACAAAATGAGCTCCTTGAAGTACTTACTTAAACTGAAGTCCCTGGAGAGATGTTGAATTTTGATTAATTGTGTGTGTGTGTGTGTGTGTGTGTGTGTGTGTGTGTGTGTGTGTGTGTGTGTGTGTGTGTGTGTGTGTGTGTGTGTGTGTATATATATATATATATATATATATCAATCGAAATCCCAAGAAACTACCACTAGAGCTTTGGCGCAAATAAATCCAAGTATAAATATGAACACACCCAAACCAAAGCAAGTATCCAGGAAGGCAATAGGATAAAAAGTTAAGTAAAAAATCCAAGTTTTATTAGACCAAAAGAAATGTAAGCGCTTTCACGGCAATATAAATCCACTTCATCAGATGTATGTGCCCACCACTATCTGTCATGATCATTCCCTACTGCTGGCACTGCCTCTTTGTCAGTGTGCTGGCATACTGTGCCCACCACTATCTGTCATGATCATTCCCTACTGCTGGCACTGCCTCCTTGTCAGTGCAATGGCATACAGTGCCCATCACTATCTGTCATAATCATTCCCTACTGCTGGCACTGCCTCTTTGTCAGTGCAAAGGCATACTGTGCCCACCACTATCTGTCATGATCATTCCCTACTGTTGGCACTGCCTCTTTGTCAGTGCGATGGCATGCAGTGCCCATCACTATCTGTCGTGATCATTCCCTACTGCTGGCACTGCCTCTTTGTCAGTGCAATGGCATACTGTGTCCACCACTATCTGTCATGATTATTCCCTACTGCTGGTTCCTCCAACAATTCCTCATCTGACACAGCCTCCACTGCCTGGTGTGCTAGGGATTTCTTCTCCTGAAAACTCCCCCAATCTGTAACTGCCTCCAAAGTAAGATAGCATGTAACATTGAACATACTAAAGATATTATGCAGATGTGACAGGGTCATAATGCAGGGAACCATTAGATGAATCCAGACAGCAAAAGTGTGCATTCAGCAGCTCAAAAACATTCTCAGTAGTGTTTCCTGTTTGCAATTGGGCATATTAATGGTTGTGCTCTGGCCTGTTTTATTTTGTAGATTTCTGATTAGTGTCATCAGCCAGGATTTTAAGGCATATGCAGCATTGCCAGCAAGATGCCCTTGGGGAAAGTAACTCCTCACAAAATGTTGGTACAGGTCACAGGTGTGCCAAATATAGAAGCTGGAATAACTGGTGGGTGACTGCAGACACAATGTAGATACCCTGTGCATTGCAGACCACCTGACAGTTGATGGAGTGATACCATTTGTGGTTTAAGTACCTCCTTCCCATCTCACCAGGTAGGGCCTTTATTTCAGTGTGGATACAGTCTATGGCCACTCATGCCTGGAAGAAATGGGCTGCATCACAGAATTCCCACATGGTGTTTCCTCTCTCCTCTGTGGTAAGTGAGAATCATATGTGCTACTCTAGAAGATGAAGCATTGCATCAAAAAAAAAAAAAACAAAACATGGAGTATTCTCATTGCAGATACCTGCGATACCCCAACTGTGTTCACAGTTGATGACTCTAAAGACTCTGAAGCTAATATATGTAAACCACACATGCCTTGATTTTCACTGAGATTTATATTCCACCACTCACATGAGGTTTCAGATGAAGCAATATCTTGCATGGTCTCCTTATAAATATGGTACCAGTCTATTATGTCAGTGTTGTGAAGTCCATTGAAATTTTAAACATGGTTGGGTGACATGGCACATCATAGACCATAGTGGCAATGACAGTTTCTTGCAGATACAAATTTACTAATGAAGTGGCAACCCCTAATATTACTGAGCAAGTCCCTTTGCATGAAAGCAAACATTCTTCCAGGTTCATTTATAGAGTCCACAGCTCTGAAGCTCCTCCTTATTTTATACATTTATGAATCACTCCACCATCTTTTTTGTCTCATTTCCATACACCAAGCTGCTCATTTTAATAATGTTAATCATTACCATGTCATTATGTGGGACAAAGAATATACAGCACCTGACCCTGCTGCTTGGCATTCCTATCTAGTGGTACATGTGTCTCTGAATCATACACCATTACTGTAGCCTCTCATTGTGCAAATCTGCTTACTCCAGTGCAGAAAAATGTCCTGAATCTGGACCATAGTGTTATTCTTAGTTGGATAAGTGCTAGTGTATCATTCTTGTCTATGTGGAGTGTCACCAGCTGAGGAAGGAGCCTTCATTTAACATCTCTTAAGACAGGATAAAACAGGATCAACAGCAAAGCTTTTTCTTTTTATAACTATGGGATAGCTTACAATGACTGACATGTATGCAATTCATATTGTGATATGGCCAATCCCAATCCCATAAAAAACACATAACCCAGACTACATAGAGTGCCGTCACTCTGGTGCAATGCAAATATAAAGTAGCGGCCAGCCACCCACAGCACAATGAAAATATAAAGTAGTGATCAGTCACCCATGGTACAATGCAAATAGAAAGTAGCAACCACCCACCCATAGCAGAATGCAAATATAAAGTAGTGATTAGCTGCCCATGGTACAATGCAAGTATAAAGTAGCAACTAGCCACCTATGGTACAATGCAAATATGTAGTGACTGGCCACTCAGGAAGGTGGATCACACCCCATTCTCTAAAAACAATGGTATAAGCAGTAATTGTGACTACTAATTTGCGAATCTGACTAGATTTTATTATAATATTGGTAGAGTAACTGTGAAATTAATGAGAGAAAAAGCCTGTAGAATTCACTTAAGATGCAAAGCTATGCAACCTCTTCACTTCACTCAGAGAATTGCAGTGCTTTGTCCAATATACTCCTCCTTCTAATGGCATTTCTCTGCCTCCATCATTACAGTTTGTTCCTTTGATGTTCCAAAAATAAAATAGCTAAACAATCCTTAGCCCATACCTTCTATAGCTGTTTAGTCCCTAAATACCCATATGGGTTTTCCACACTTACCCAAACAGTCAACATCAACAACACCATATTTTCTAGAGAACTGTAAAATACTGAGACTTAAATCAAAGCAACTTAAATATCTAAACTTCAAAATATTGCAAAGGCAAAGCATCCTAACATTGCAGAAATGTATGTAACAGAAGTTTTGCAGAGGGGCTATACCCCATTCTACCCAAACAATTAGATTTTACCACCCATATACGTAATATGTAAATGTGCTACTTCCAGAATAGCAAAACTGAAAAGAGAAAAAGGATTAAACATAAACATATCCTTTTGCTTTGCTATGAACTTCATAGACACAAATAAACTCAATGAGTTTGTCTTCCATACTCAAATGAAAAGCATAATTGACATTAAAACTCTTTATTTAAATACCCAGGAAACTCTAAAAGTTAAAAAAAATAGCCATGACAAACAGTAGTGCATCCTTAGCCAGCTGCTACAGTACATCTGCAGCCCCATGTAACACAACAAATGTCTTATTATTTAAATGTCTTATTATTTAAACGTCCAGCACTCACTATATAGTTCAGACCTAGGACGCCAGCATTATAATCATGCAAATTAGTTCCAGAACACTTTTTATCTCTGAGGTTCAGCGTAGTCAGGCATCTCCAAATCATTCTGAGAGGCATTACATAGATTGTAAACAAGTTTGCAGCCTTAAACATAGACTCCTATAGGGTAAGATGGATTGCAAAATGGCTCATGGAGAGAATGCATGTTTTCAGGATTGGTCATGCAAGGACGGCTACTTCATTGTTTGGTACAGCCAGCCATATGTGACCTGTCATCAAAACTCCACCTTTGTTACACTGGTCACTGTTTTTCCATGTCCCTAGGGATTCACATTAAGTCATTGCTAACTGAGTTCTTAAAGTTCTGACAGGTACTTGATGGAGCCTGGATCCCTACTGAGAGACTTTGCAGGACCAACGAGTTCCTATTTTATTTAATTTATTTATTTTTATTTAACATTTTTTTACCATGGAAATCCAACAGGGCTAGTTGCCCATTTTCAGTGGTGGCCTGAGGAGAAAAGCTACACATAAGAGTACACAGTATAACAACACAAAAATATAAAGATCAAAAAAGTTATACCAATCATAAAGAAAGTAAACTATACAATAGAATACTATTAAATGTTTATCCCATGTTGAATCCCTAACACATGTATATACATCTATATATATATATATATATATATATATATATATATATATATAAAATAAATATATATATATATATATATATATATATATATATATATATATATATATATATATATATCACCTACAGAACACCGACAGCCCAAAACACCATCACCCATATGGCCGACGCCATATGGTCGACATTCACAATATCGACAGCACCAGAACTTCACAAAAAAGGAAAATAAAATTTCCTTTTTTGTGCTAGCAAGGAGGCTATGGGCCCCTGCACCCACCATGGGGGGGGTTCTTCCCCCACACCCCCCGTACCTTTAATATACCATCTCTGAGATCGCACTGCAGTGCAAGAAAGGACATTTTTCCATTCCGCACTATTGGGAAATAGCGTTACCCCATTGTCGATATTCTGAATATTCTGAACGTATATATATATATAGATATATATATATATATATATATATATATATATATATATATATATATATAGAGAGAGAGAGAGAGAGAGAGAGGAGCGCTACAGAATCCTTAAAGACCAAAATCCTGAAGACCAAAATCTGGAAAGTTCAAAATACTGCAAAATTGAAAATACTGAAAACTCAATATACTGAAAACACACAGGATAACAACACTTAACTATATTCCAGCACAAGTACATACATTCAGTACTGCCAACTCAATAGTCTGATATTTGCTGTTATGCCCATTCAGCCAACTAAAATGCATATACATATATATATATATATATATATATATATATATGTATATATATATATATATATATATATATTTATATATATACACACACACGCACACACACACACACTCTTTCAAGTATGCACATAGAAACAAACAGTTAAACCTTGCTTAACAGACTCCATTCTCTCTGATCCAACATTTTAATGAAAATAAGTACACATGCTGTCTCACACTGAAATATGAAATCACTGTAAAAGATCATCTGCCTTCCATTACTGTATCTAATAAAATGATCACTTTAAATTCAGTACACAACAGTGCTGGTAACTCTAAAATACAGAGAGCTAATACATTGTTAGCAGATCTTTAGCAGATCATTTCCCATTCATTATTTAGTATGCTTGCTGCATTTTATACAGCTATCCCTTATTTAATTGATTATTTGTTGGACAGGTTATAAAACCTTGAACATCACCTTCATTGTTTCAGGCTTGTAAAATCAAAACTGTATCATGCAAAAGAAAATGGTGCCTTATCAGAATGAAATGTTAGAAATAATAAGTTGCTTCACAGTAGATATTGTATTTGTGCTACCCTGTTTTTAATAAATCTGCATTGGTACAGTGATAACAGTGGCTTGATAAAGCACTTCAGCTCTGGGCTGTAAACTCAATGTCTGTTACCAAAGCTGTTTTAAAACTTTAAGTTGTGCAGTTCCACTATGCTGTTTACTGAGGTGATGACGTCTTTACTGTAAGAAATTGATGGCTTCAAGTATTTAAAGCACGTCAGGGCATATAACAGTTTCCAAAATTTGATGAATTTTTTCCCTAACCAGTTCAGCATTTTCGTTACACAGAAGTTGTTTGCCTTGATTGTGAAATAGGGCTTTCCATTAGATGCAGTCTACAATAATAAAAGGAAGTCAGTGCTCTGGTGACTTATGTGTACACTAGACAGAAATGCTGCCCATTCCAATCAAAAAATAAAAAGATATGTTATGCTTTTAGTAAACAAACACAGTTATCTTGCAGTTTTAGACCTCTTGCAGTTTTACTGTTTACTACCACCATATGAAAACATATGCTTCTTGACACATATGGCACATGAATCATTGAAATACCCAAGCATTTGAAGGATTTGAACCATTGTTTATAAACAAGAAAGTCTGAAAGCCATGATCTTATTTCCTATGATATTTCTGTAGCTTGCAGAACACAAGTTAGCAATCTGAGGCTTTTATTTGTTATGTTGACTCACTTGTTTCACTTGCAAGAAGGAAGGGAATGATTTTGTACCACTAGAATCATGATTTGCAATTAGAATGATAAACAGGATAATGTACAATGTCTCTGGCTGTCACTTCTCCCTCCTGGAAGCTGTTAATATCTGGAGCAGAAAGGACCAGCTTAGGAATGAAGAAGGATAGCTATGTTGGGAAAGTGAACCAAGCAGAATATTAAAAGTAAACTCAATCAAGCTGGAGAACCTTCAGGCATAGATGGGAGCAGCATCTACAAGGGCAGTCTTGTTTGATGGTCAAGCAGTCATATTGCTTAGTATCACCGCAGATACTCCTAGTCAGGTTTGAGGTCATTAACTATAAATGCTGATGTCAACAGTATGGTGATGTAAGGCTGCTAGGCAACTGATTCTTCACAGGTCTAGATTCAGAATTACAAATCTAGTCTAAAAAGAAGGAAATGACCCACAGGGTGATATGGGGGTAGACAATCCTAGAAAGCAAATGTTGCCAACAAGTGGCAAGGGATCTTGGGAAGTAAAAAACATTAAAATCAAAATAAAATTGTTAACTTATAAAATTAATATCTAACAAAAATAAACAATTGTATTTAAGTTTCTGTATTCTTTTGAGACCATGTCCTCTAAGTTTTACCAACTGATGTACTATAAGGAAATTTTAAACCATTTCACTGAGAAGATTATAAAAATAATCCAGTCTTTCACTATTTACACCATAAATTTTATACTTTGTAGTTACCTTTCTCAGAAAATCCAAGCTGACATCTTCCTTTTAGCATTGTGCACCAGATTGTTTCCACCACGTCTTAAACATACTCTTATAATTCCTCTCGCAAAGATTGCAAGTTCCAAAGATGCATCAGATTGCATACTCATTGCAAACCAATGCCCTTTAGCAAAATATTTAAAAAAAAAGCTTCTCTACAAACAGATGCTGGACTATATTTAAAAATACAATCATCCAACATATAAACAACATGATGTCCAGATTTTCACCCAAAGTACTATTTTTACTTTTGCCTCAAAGGTTTTCAATAACATTGACAAAGGTAAACTGACAGGAGCTATATTTCTTTACGTAAGGGGGTTCAAGATGGTCCACCATAACTTACCTCTGAATAAATTGCTGAAATGCAGCTTTTCCCTGATGCACCAAGATGGCTTTAGGAGTTATTTATCTAAAATAACATTTGAGTCCCTCAAGAATTAGTCTTAACTCCTCTAAAGCTTTTTTATACATAAATAATCTGCCATGAGGCTCGCCTTATGTAAGTAATACTATGTATGCAGATGGCAACATATTCACCCCGCTTATAAATCAGTTCTTCAGCTATTAATATTACAATGTCACTATGTCTCCATTTGGAATTGGATTTCGAACAATGAAATAAGCATTGGCAGAAATAAATCCATTCTCATAATTTTCATTACATCTGGAAGACTTCCTTTTTTAATATATACTACCCACATGGTATCATTTTCCTAGATGCCCCACTCTCATTCCACAATAATTTTGATAGTACCATACTAGAAATAATATAACATAATCAAATTAACTTTTAGAATGTATAACCTACTTACTTTTGAAGCATGTTGAGACTTTGCAGTAAATTTCTTACTCCCTAGGCTGGCATATGCCTCACCCATTATAGTCAATCTATGAAGTCATAAAACTCTACATTACTTCAAGCCAATAAAACTAAGACATATCACTTCATAAACCTTGTGCATTGTAATAAATTCCAGTATATCTCTATTTACAAACAAAATGGCTTCCTAATAGCTTAGAAGTGGATGTTACCTGACCTGGTACTGTCATGTGATGGTATTTGAATATAGCGGACACTTGAGCATAATATTTACAATTTAAGTTGTTAACCGGTTATGCATTTAATAAATATTTGGTCACAATGGCCATCACTTGGTATTAGCATATAGCTGCATCCATAAACAAATGCAAAGAAAAGGGTAGAGAAAAACATTTCACCTGACACACCGTTAAGTCAGACTAAAACACTTCCTAAATAAGTGGATCTTCTTTAATAGGGATGTTCAATCTAAGCCAATGATTTTTCTGTTTGCCACCCCCTAACATGTTAGCAAATGATCGGATGAATGTCCGGCCTGATTGCATGCCCTAGAGGTAATAGTAGGCCAAAATGTTCCATGGCTTCCTTGACCCAGGCCTTTTTCTTGCCCTTGATGTCATTAAAGGCTACTGTCAATAAAATTAACTTGTAAGTAGATAATCAAAAAATGGAAGCCTCTCATCCATATTCAACCCTAAAAAATTAAAACTTTTACTGAGCCCACTGACTTGTCTGTCACTAAGTAGATCCTAATTCTAATTACAAGGACAAGAATGTTTGCTGATTTTCTTCCACATCAGCTGTGCCCTCCCCCACTATTAAAAAAATCATTTAAATTGTGAACTGTAGCCTCTTGTGAGGCCCATTGCTCACATCACAGCTACAGTGCAGTGGGGAACATTTCAAATGTTGCATGGGCTACTGAATAGACCATTGGCATCACAGTATCAAAATAATAAGCCCGCTACACTGAGTTCACAAAAGGGGCTAGACCTCAGCCTGATCTAGAAGTAAGTGAAAAATGAACTCTATATCCATCTTACAGAGCCACAGATCCTAAAACCTGCCTGTTGATAGCATCATACAATGATGCATAATGTTCTTTGGAGTCTGCTTCAATTATGTTGTCATTAACAGAATCCCCAGTCAGGAAAGGACAGATGATGTTTCAATTTATACTCCACTGCTTCCTTTTTTAGGACTAAACACACTGTGGACATCCTAAAATCTGAATGGGTGTAGTCTGAAAAGGCCCCCGCATCTGGCCTGCCTAAACCTCTTTCCCAATTAAACCTGAAAGAATCTGCTGCTTTCCTGTGGTTGAAGTTAAATTCTTACAGAGCAGGAGGAGGAAGCTGAAGATTTTAGCATAAAACCAGAAGTAATGCCTAAAAAAAGTGGATCCTGGATGCCTTATTTGGGTGATCATGCAACAATAAGAATTATGCTATATAATATATGTGTGTGTGTATATATATATATATATATATATATATATATATATATATATATATATGTGGGTTACCTTCAGAACATCGACAGACCATTTCATTGAAACCTATTTCACTGACAGACTTGCAGGAATTTAAGGCAAATAACAGGGATTTGTCCCCCTCCCCAATATAGTGCAACCCTGAAGTTAGTATATATAGCTGGGGGTGGGGGGCACAGACCCCCACATCGGGGGTTGTAGGGGGCAACCCCCCCCCACCTATTTTGGTTTAAAAGAAGAAAATAACACAAAAAGTACAGAATTTAAACAAAAATAGGTGGGGGGCTTTGCCCCCCCCCAACTATATATACTAACTCCAGGGTCGCACTACATTGGGGAGGGGGATAAATCCCTGTTATTTGCCTTAAATTCCTGCATTTACTAGTTGTCAGTGAAATGGTCTGTCAGTGAAATGGGTTTCAATTAAATGGTCTGTCGATGTTCTGAAGGTAACCTATATATATATATATATATATATATATATATATATATATATATATATATGGATTCACTTTATAACCTCGAATTACTGAAATGTCGAATTTCAGTATCTCGAGGCTATAAAGCCGAATGTTAAAAATAGCGAAAGCCTATAATCGCGAATTCGAATATATGTCGAATTCGCGGTTATGACCTTATGCTGCGTAATGTCCGGGATTGTGTTTTGATGGTGGGCGGTGCCATGTGTGGATGTAGGTGTTATGTCAGGTAAGTATTTTCTAAGGGTTGTGAGTGGGAGTTAGAGTGTGTGTGAGTGTGCTGATGTGTTTGATGTTTGTGTGAGGGGTCGGAGAATGTGTGTGTGTGAGTCGGCATCTGTTCTGTGTTTGTGCGATCTCGGAGTTAGTATATATAAGTAGAGGGGTGGGGGGTGCAGGGGGGCTTGCCTCCCTGCTTATGTGTGTATGAGTTGTGTATGTATGTAGTTTTGTTTGTTTTTGTTGTGATGTGGGTGTTGTGGTGTATGTGTAGTATTGTGTGTGCGTTTTTTTGTGTCTGTGTTTTGTGGATTCAGTTTTATAGTCTCGAGATACTGAAATTCGACATTTCAGTAATTCGAGGTTATAAAGCGAATCCAAATATATATATATATATATATATATATAGATATATATAAATAGGGTTCCCCTTCAAACCATCAAACGTTTAAAACATCAAAGTTCAGATCATCGAGACCAGAACATCGAGTCTGAAAACGTCGAAGGTTTGAAGGGGAAGAAAAAGGTAAGTGTAGGTGGGAGAATGTTTGTGTTTTTGCAAGGCACCAAGGTGCCCTGCATACTGCTCATGTCTATGTGCCATCTGTGTGACAGCACTACTTCTGCATATAGCGCTAAATAGGAGATTTCCTTTTACTCCACTGTAGTGCGGTCTTGGAGTTGGAATATTAAAGTAGAGGGGTGTGGGGGGTGCAGGGGGGCGAAGCTCCCCTCCATACAATTGTCAAAGTTTATTTTTCTTTGTTTTTTTTTGGTTATACTTGTAACCTTCGATGTTTCAAAATTCGATGTTCTGGTTTCGATGAACAGAATTTCGATGTTTTGAAATTTCGATGGTTAGAAGTGGAACTATATATATATATATATATATATATATATATATATATATATATATATGTATATAGATATATAGATATATGGATCTACCTGAAAATGTCAAAATGGCACACCACTGAATTGCAGTTTGTCAACATGCAAAATATCGAAATCCCACTTCATCGAATAAAAAGAACAATTAAGAACAACCTATGGTAAGTAACCAGTTACCCCCCAAAAAAAAAAAACTAAATTTGATCATCCTGAACTCACCGAGGTTGAGGCTATGCCGCCCCCAACTAAATATACCAACTCTGAGATCACACTACAGTTGGGAAAAGGACAAAGTTCACCATCTTGCATAACAAGTTACTTCCCTGAGAAGATCTTCCTTGTTCCACTGCTTCAGTGAAGTGGATTTTGATATTTTCAGTGTCAACAAACTACGATTTGATGACGTGTGATTTCAACAAAGACAGGTAGACCCATATATATATATATATATATGTATGAAGATATATATTGCATATATCCATCCATACCCCCCTTTTCCCATTTTTTTTTTTTTTGCACATGGGGTCAGGGTGTCACTTCAGCGGTGACAATCATCTAAAGCCAAGGTTTACATATAGGCTAGTGTCCTCTTTTCATTTATATTACTAGTGGAAATTTTGCCAGGGCACCATGGATTTTCCCCTACTCTTTTCAAATGGAGGATGTGACGTGACAGGCCTTAGAATGATCATAAGATGCAGTGTATAACTTCAGATGGTATGCAAATTTTTGTCTTTTCAGAAGATCGGTTACTGGACTATACTTTAAAATGTTTGATTGTGGAGCCAGAACAGGATATTCATATTGCAGCCACATGTGGATTCTTCTCTAACTACTACTCTGGGTGAAATGGATGTGATGTTATTCAGGTAAAAGAGATGGTGTTCTTGATGTTCTTGTTTGCTTATCAGAGACTTCATTGCCTTTTTCATGGATGCATCTAGTCTTTTTTTTCATATGTTACAGCAGTAAAACAGACTTTTTCAGCAAGTGGGTCTGCTTCTTCGTGTAGGATTCTCCTAAGCATATTTTATGTGTTTGGAATGAATGGTTGGATATTTGTATTCAGTGTGAATCTATATATGAAGCAGTGATCCACTTCTTTTTAAAAAGGATGATAGATCCAATTTAAAAAATGGAGACAACTCACTGTCATGAATACTGAGTATAAAATATTTTACAAACTTTTACAACTTCAGCTTAGTAAAGTTTTTTTTAATAAATTTCATTAAGAAATTTTTTTGGGATTAAAAGACATTTTAGTAGAGATGTGTTGATTTTATTGTGAAAAATCATTGATGATATCCTATGTATAGATCATGGTATTTAAATTTATTTTGATGTTCATAAGGCTTGTGATTCAGTTTGTCATAATAGTTTGATTGAGATTTTGAAAAGATATGGCATATGTGATAAATCTGTCCATATTATACATAGTATTTATTCTATTTCATGGGTAAAACCTAAGGTTAATGGATTTATAGGTGACTGTCTTTCTGTGGAAAGAGGTATAAAACACGGATGCCCACTCAGTAGGTTTTTTTCTTTAATTATGAATGCTATCATTGAACACTGCTCCTTTTTACTTAAGCATGGTATTTTTTTTGTATATGTTCCAATGTTTCTGTACCTTTCCTTATGTCATATGCTGATGACGTATCTCTTATTGTTTTTGTGAGGGTTCTGTTGACCCTCTCTGTTGACCCTCTTCTACATGATATTGTTCAGCTTTTGCATACTGGAAGTTTACAATTGAATTTTTAGAAATGTCTGGCTTTTGGTGAAGTTCTCCAGCATTATATACCTTTTACTTTTGATTGTATTAAAATATTAGGAACTTCTTTTGGTTCTGTGAAAGAATATTTAAGACGATCAGTTTCTTTGTGAGAGAAGTACATGGTTTGTTGCAAAACTGAAAATGTTTTCATTTTTCATTGAAAATATATATATATATTTTACATTCTACAGTTTTGAGTAAATTAGATTACTTGAGATAAGCCTTTACCCTTCCTAAATGCATTGAAAAGTTCATTTTAGAAATCTTTTTCACCTTTTTTGTGGGGTAGTAGATTAAAGCCAGTTAAAATAAACATGGCATATTGTTCAAAATAAGATGGAAGGATGGGTTTGCTTAATTCTGTTGTTTATGTATCCTCTTTCTTCATTTATATTGGATTATGCTCTAGTTTGGTTCCTGTTTTATAATGACTTTGACATACATAATTTTATGGTAAAATATAAGACTTATTGGGAATCTGTTTTTCCTTCTATGCAATCATGTAATTTTCCTTATATCATGACCAAATATGTTGATAAGAGTTTTTGATGACAATTTCAGCCTGTTGCTGACGATTTGCCTAGAAAGTTATGGCACATGTTTATTATTGTGTGAATCATATTTCTTTTCATTAGTATGAAACAATAGAGTAAATGTTTTGAACACATGGCTGATGTCTTTGATTTTTATGGCATTTATTGTTAGGTAAACACCCAGTTAAAGGTCAATGGAATATAAGATATAAGATGAGAGATTGTGCCATATATTTCATAATGAAAAAACATTATTTAATGTTTTTCTTAAATGTTCTAGAATTAATTTATTTTGGAATATTTTATTGAGTTACTATTGTAATGACGTTATATCCCTTTACATATTGGCATGATGTTTTATGGTTATTATGCAAACTGTCCAATTGATTTACACAACACATTCAGTGTTTTTCTTTTTAGTGTAAAATAGCAAAGTAGGCCAGCAAACTGTGACGCTGAAGAAATCCAATATTTATTAAATGTCAGCCATAGAAAAAGGAAAAACAGACCTGTTTCAGCTAATATAGTTAGATATCCTTCCTCAATGTTAACAGAAACAAAAAAACAAATTCCCTTTTATGCATGACATCAACCACAAAAAAGATATTGATTGGTCAGATTATAAATGCTCATTAAGACCTGGTGAAAAAAGTCCACCTAATTTAATTATCCATTTTTAACTAATTAACCACTTGTTAATGAGATTGATGTAGACTTGACTAAGCAGTGGGCCACTATACAGCAACAAGCATCCATGGCCTTTGTGGAGGCACTAGCTAGTTACCATGATAGAATTATAGATAAGGATATTGTGGATATTACCAAACTATGTGAAGAAATAAAAATATGTTTACGATATTGGTCTCAGCAAGCTTAGTAAAGACCTACTTAACCTGGAACAACAGTTACAGGAGAAAAAAGTCCGCAAATTTTAGCGTGACAAAACTGATTATGAATGGGGAAACCCATTTAGCCATAACAAACATGTTAGGTTTGAGGAAGGGAATACTAGAGTGACCAAAAGGAAATGTCCCAGATCCATTCTTTAAAAATGCCCAGCAGGTGCAGAGACATCTACAGATAATACCTCATCGGCCATAGATTTGGACATACAGCAGGTTTCAGACTCACTCACACCCAAAAGAAGCAACACCACAGCCCCTTTAGGCCCTACTACAATAGAGCAGGGAGAAAACATTCAAAAATAGACAACATAGAGGGGTTGTTGAAATTACTGATTCAGAACTGAATGTATGTAACAATGTTTTAAATATCTCTAATGTGACCTTGTCTCCAACACAAATAAGTCTACTTAATAAAGGCTTAAATTTCATTCCTGTTTTTTTTTTTTTTTCATTTCTGAGGATCACTTAACTCAAGATTTATTAGCATTTTGCAGACTCTTGAATTTTAGATTACACTTTCAAGGATCTACTGATGGTGATTCAGACAGAGATTTCACTTATCATAAGTCAAAATCTGCACCACCCATGCACCATAATGTTCAATTGTTTCAAAAACGTGTATTGAAAGACTTTCTATTTTTCTATTCCAGGGGGTTGAGTTATAAGGCCAACAATCTCTCAAAGACTGAACAAGAGGCCTTACATGATTTAGAAACTAATAAAGATCTAGCTATTCTCTCTGCTGACAAAGGTGGGGCAGTTGTGATCATGATCCTCAATATGATAGTGAGGCACAGAAACAACTTAGAGATGGGCAACATTATGCGAAAATGCCTTTGGATCCAACATTTAGATTCAAAAAACAGATTGATGATTTTTTGTTATCTGCCAGGCAGGAGGTGATTATCTCTGACTCCACTATGTATCATCTGAAGGTATTGGACCCTATGAATTAATGTATCTATTTTTTACCTAAGATTCATAAGGACCCTTGTAATCCACCCGGCAGACCGATTGTATCAGGTGGAGATTCACTCACTGAGCCACTGTCACAATTTCTCACCAAATTTCTGCAGCCACTATTAAAATGGGTCCGTGCAAGAATCAAGATCACCACCGAGTTTCTTCAGATTATTTCTGAAACTCAATTGGAACAGGGGTGGCTATTATGTACATTAGATGCCTATGCATTATATACCAATATACCACATGAGGCTGGTCTGGAAGCCATAGGCTATTGGCTATATAAATCAGACTTTTACCTGCCTGGTTTCAATACCTTCTTACTATGCCTTACTGAACATGTTCTTACCAAAAATGTCTCTTTCTACCAGGAACAATTCTATTGGCAAATTAAGTGTACAGCTATGGGGGCTTCCTTTGCCCCTGTATATGCAGACCTCTTCATGGCTTATGTTGAGGAACATTTGATTTATGATCAAGCACATAACATCTACCTGGTGGAAATGGACATTTGGAAGAGGTTCTTGGATGATTGCTGGATGGTTTGGAGATCGGATGTGGATTATTTGTTGGAATTTGTTGGCTACCTTAATAAAAACAAATGGGGCCTGCAATTTACTGTGAATTACAGTCTGGAGCAAATAACATACCTTGATGTTCTAGTTACTAGAAATACCGATCACACTTTACGAACAGAAGTATTTTGTAAATATCCACAATATAATTCCCTTCTCCATGCATCCAGTTATCATACACCTCATATAGCTAAGAACATCCCCAAGTCACAATTCATAAGAATGAGACGGATTTGCTCAGGGGAATCTACTTATGACCACTTTAGGAAGGATCTTACTAGGTGGTTTCGTGAAAGAGGCTATAAAATGGGACATGTAGTGATGGCTAGCAATTGGGCTACTACACTAGACAGGGGTGACCTACTGAAATATAAAGATAAACAAGTGGCTAAGAAGTTTGAAATGAGGTTGGTGACCACATATGGTATGAACACAGACACACTTATGAATAGTGTACATATGCATTTGAATATTTTGTTGGCAGATCACAACCTATCTCAATTCCTTCAGGCGAAATACAGTTTTTCTTGTTGTAGAGGCAGGAATCTGGGATACCATTTAAGTCACTACAAACAAAGAGCTAGAGGACTGGTTGATACTGGTATACAAACTACTCTGTTGGGGGATACTCTTACAGGTTGTTGCCATTGTGGCCATTGTAGCCACTGCCACAGAATTATTAGGTCTAAACAGTTCACAAGTCAGAACTCAGGATATGTTTTTGATGTTACATTTTTTGCTAACTGCAGTAATGATTGGATAATTTATCTGGCTATGTGCAGTTGTTCAGCATTCTATGTAGGTCAGACCTCTAGACCATTAAGAATAAGGGTATCTGAACACATTAGTGACTTGAGGATGAGGATAAAGAAGCCCACTAGTGCACTATACAAGCACTCCCTTGTACATTCTACAGCCACTTTTAGGTTTATGGTAATAGATAAAATTGAGGGCAACAGACTAAATAAAGCAGGATGGCATAATATTCTTGATGTCAAAGAAAAAAAATGGATAATTTAATTAGGTGGACTTTTTCCACCAGGTCTTAATGAGCATTTATAATCTGGCCAATCAGTATCCTTTTTGTGGTTGATGTCATGCATAAAAGGAAATTTGTTTTTTGTTTCTGTTAACACTGAGGAAGGCTATGTAACTATATTAGCCAAAACCGGTCTGTTTTTTCCTTTTTCTATGGCTGACATTTAATAAATATTGGACTTGTTCAGCATTAGTTTTCTGGCCTATATTGCTGTTTTTTCAATTTGACATTCAGGCCGTGCAATTGCCATACGTGCAGGGGTTTGCTTTTTTCTCTTTAGTGTGTCGTGGTTTCTTTGGACCACCCAGTGTGAGGAGTTGTTGCTTAATAAAATATAGGATTGTTCTTTAGTTCTGAGCAAAAAAACTTAAGGGGTTGTGGCACAAAGGGTGGGGCAATATCTACATAAAATATGTAAGTAATCTGATATTGTTCTTTTCTTTGTTCTTGATTTCTTTGTATTAATATTTCCATTTTTGAGTATAAATATTTCTGTTTCATTCAATAAAATTCTACTTCACTTTTTCATGCAATGTGCCTTATGATCCCATTCTTAGCACAGTGGTGGCTGTAAGGAGCAATGTGGTGTCCAGTATGGAGCGTGTTCAGCAGAGAGCAAATCTGAGGGATGAGACAGTGGATTGTGGCAAGAGAATTGAGGATTCTGAAGTTTTGTTTCAGTAGAAGTTATTTGCAAATTAGAAAAATGGTGATACAGAAGTAATTTCTCAGAAGGAAGCAGTTGGAGTTACAACCCAGAATTTTAGAGGGTTACCAGATGAGATGTCACAGGAAAGAAAATAACTCACAAAGTGATATAAAATATGTTTAATAGCAAAACATTTTGAGATAAAACTCTTATTCAGTACTTAAAATCATACTAAAACACATCTTCATTAATACACCACGAGCAAATTCAAACCAATAGAAGGGCAGCAACAATAAAATAATTAAAATAAACAACTGAGTGTGAGTTCCTTTTGCTTTCTATTCCCAGACTACTTTGTTTGGAACTCTATCCTGAGTGTTTATCAGTTTGTTTTTTTGCTATGTTGCAGGAAAGAAGGAGCCAGAAGGCGAGATGGCAGCATCATGTTGTGACTTAATGGAGTGAGTGGAAAGAAACAACGTGGAGAATCATGAGGATGTGCAGGAAATAATATTGAGGGATGAAGGATTGCAAAGAAAGATTTTTAGAAATAGTGTCAGTAATAAAGGCAGCCTTAATGGAAAATGAAGAGAACTGAGATAACAGAGAGATAATGAAATGAAAAGTTACACCAGGGGTAAAAATAAAATAAAAATTTGATAAACCATTGAACAGAGGTAATGTGTGAAACAGTATATTCATATGCCCTTTGGAATACAATCAGCAAAAGTAAGAACTTTTATCCTATTAGTTAAAGTGATTTTTTGTGATGTAATTTTTGAAATCATGGTGGCAATGGAAGATGTTGGGGGGATTTGAAAAAAATGTGTGTGAGTATTCTTGGAATAGTTTTATTTTTACTGCTTAAAATGCATGTAAAGAGAAACGTGAACATTCGGCATAGATTTATAGTGGGAGAGAAGTGAATTGGAATGATATTTAAGAAAAAAATGTGAAATGTGGTTAATTAAAAAATAAAAGGTAATGGGGTGTCTGGATCAGATGGTGGGAATCTATGGTGGTATTTAAAATATATTGAATATACTAGAGGCATTCTGAGAAATTGGGAGCAATCAAGAACTGGTTTATTTTGTAGAGAAGATGTGCCTTTGATAGGACAATGTTTGTTTGTCTTTTTGGCTTTTCCCAGTTAGGGGTCGCCACAGTGGAACTCCGGTCCGCTAATGATTGGCAGTCGATTTCTATGGTGCCGAGTTGCCATCCCAATGCCCAACCTTCAGCAAAGGCACGCCCATTTACATGTCTTTCAGAGGCCAGTCGACCGCGGGTAGGACATGCAGACTCCACACAGAAAGTACTCCAGCCGAGAATCAAAAAGGAGAACCTATTGCTGTGAGGCAACAACACTACCACTGTACCACTGTGGCTTTTGCCTTTGATAATATAATAAAATAATATGTGCCCCACTAGGAGTGTGCTACAGTTGCAAGAACTGACATTTCTGGATGGACTGCTGGAAAAGGGAATATGTAATGAAGAAAATGATGTTGAAAATGTATACAGCATGATGATGTTTCGATAAATAATGAAAATGTCAGTGAAGCAAATGAAAATGCAACTGCAAGATAAAGTTTGGAAGGAGAAACCAAAAATGAGGAAGGGGAAAATGAAATGAAAGATGTGCAAAATGCTTATGTTATCTTAGTACTAATTAAATATAAGATTATTCACACTGAAGACAGTGATGAAGGAAGTGGTTTTAGATAGTAGAATTTCATTTGGCAAAATAGGGATAGGAAAAGAAATATGAAGTTGATGCAAACAAAAGAAAAGAAAAAATGAGTAGTTTGAAATAGCTTCTATAAATGTAAATAGTATAACAAATGATATGAGATGATGTTTTTTTTTCAGTGGTGTAAGAAAGTTAAAACTGGTGTTATATGTTTTTAGATACTAAATGGTTAAGCTATGAAAAAAGAAACAAAAACTCCAATAGTGGCAAACTCCAAAGAAACATAGCCCAAATCTATTCATAAATCCAGAGCAACTGTTTAATATAAGAAAGCCATCAGGAAAAACTTGAAAACAATAAAAAGAATTTTGGGCAAAGTAAAAGCTAAGTGCTTTCATCCCTGTGTATTAGGAACTTCATTAAATAAGCATATACTGTGGATACAATGTTTAAATGGAATACAAAGGCTTGTCATTCATAACTCACATCATCCATCCTTAAAGTGACCCACCCACAGATAATAGACTCTTTAAGAACCATGTAATTAAAATAAATGTTCTACAAAAACTATAAATACCAGAAAAAATTGTTATAAACATCACAAATAACATACATTTTTATACACACACACATATATATATATATATATATATATATATATATATATATATATATATATATGGTTTACTATTAAATGTGCAAATGCACTCCGTGCGAACGGCGACCACATCGACGCGTTTGCGCGAACCGAAACACTGAAACACTTTCAATAGCGAACCGAAACCGTGAAACTCCGACGATCGACATTACCGGCCGCGTAACACCTCCACACCCATGCTACCATGGGTCGGATGGGGGCGAGGTTTTGCCGTTCGCACATCTGGGCGTCGGTGTTGTGACGTTCACAGTTCCACGTTCGGGCAATGCGCGTCGCACAAAACGGGATCGACAATCTGATAGTAAACCTATATATATATATATATATATATATATATATATATATATATATACACACACATATATATATATATATATATATATATATATATATATATATATAATTCTTCCAAAATCTCAAAATCTGTTGATCTATTATGAAGAAAGAAAACAGTAAACAGCAAAGTAAACAGTAATCAAATACTGTCCTCTAATATAGGTGCATACAGGACATAAAATGACAAAATATACATTTCCAAACCACTATTGCTGTAATGCTTATAGATAGATAAAACAATTATGATAACTTATACTAAAAAATGGCCAACACTAAAAAAATGCAATGCCAGAGACAAAGATCATCTTTTCAGGGACTTTTTTTTGCTCAAATATTTTTATGAAGAAAAAAAATTATTTATATTATAACAACAATATATAAGACAAAAACATAGTTTTGAATATGATAAAGAAGACAGATCAATTATTTACATTATTTACAAAGGCCTGAAAAAAAATTATAAATATTTCAAGCAGGTAAAAACAAACAAAACATAAAATATTTTAAAAAGAGTTTAAGTCCATTTGGAAAGTCTCAATGAGAGATGAAACCTTTAGCCAAGGGGTGTTGATGATACTCTTCACATGTATTCTGAGGTCTTTTCTTCTGGTTTCTTTAATTATAATTTATTTTAAGAGAGATACGAAATCTTCAAAATTTGGATAGGTAGCAGACTTCCACTTTCTTGTGATGCATTTTCTAGATACTACTAGCATAGTCCATAAAAGATACAAGCTGCAATTGTTCATAATATAACTTTCATTTACATTAAAAAAGATTATTGTTTTAGTTAAACAGAAATTATTTGAAAATAACACTGTAAAAATTATTCAATGTTTTTCCAAAAATGTTTTAAATTGGGATAGTCATAAAATTGTGAAACAAATCTGCTTTACAAGGTGTTAAACATCTCCAATAAATTATATGTTCAGACTTTTTTTAAATTTGGCTTTTTATCAGTGGTTAAGAAAGCTTTGTGTAAACCTTTCCATGTAAATATGCTTCAATATTGACCCCACAAAGTGGATTTTACAGAAGATAGTAGTTTGGCTTTCTCTGCCTTAGTATAGTAGGGGGAGAGAGATCTCTGGTTATTGTATTCCATTGTTTGATAATTAAGGTGGTCTTATAATTTATTAAAGTACTATATTATGTGGATATTATATTATCAAATTTAAAATTATTGTATAATATTTCAGATATATAGAAAGCAAAAGGAGGTTGGCTCAAATAAAATGAGTTTTTAATAATTCTACAAAGATCTTGTGAGTAGGTTATTATGCTTTGCAATAGTAACTGATCTTGTGATAACAAATTATATTCCTTGATAATTTGTTGTGTGTGTAATGTTTCTAGGTCTTTAATACAATGTTGCCAGCATATAACATTTTTGTTCTCCCATTTGTTAAAAAGTTAAAATGTAGCTTATCTGTATATATTTTTTTTATAATTTTAAAAGGAACCAGTAAGCCAAGCCAAATATTAATATCTGCATTAGCATTTCCAATTTTTCTAAAGTTGCAAAATATGTTATTTAAAATATTTACTTTTGTAGATTTTGTTATGTTATATTGTATGGTATGACAAAGAAAATGCCAACATTTATTGGAAAGATTACTGAGAGAAATTTTTGATGATAGTGCATTTTCTTTTAATAATATAGCTAAATGTAAGCATTTCCATTTAGAGCTATAGTTTGATTCAATCTAGTTCAAAACATGCTTACGTAATGCTGCTTTGATGTAGATGTCAATGTCTTGGAAATTTATGTGACCTCAATCCCACAGCCTAATATGACGTATATATAAGCAATCCTGTTTTTACTAGGATACCATAAAAAGTTTATTAATATTTTATTTATGTCTCTAATTAATTTGTTTCCAGAAGTGTCAATTGCTAAAAAAATGTGCAGCATCATTGGTAGAAGGGTCATTTTTAGCAACTGTAATATATCTTTCAAAGATAAGAACATATTATTCCATTTACTTATATGAGTATTTAATAAAGATATTGTTTTTTGTAATTAATTTCTTTCATCTTTTCAATGGTGTTACTTAAGACTACACCTAAATAATTTAGAGAGCTTAGCTTTTCTCCAGTAATGTCTTGATTGACAAATTGAATTCCTTCCTTACTATTAAGAATGATATATTTAGATTTCTGTTTATTAAAATGAAGACCTGAAATTTTTTTGTAAACAATTTATAACTGCATCTAATTCAAATAACGCTAGATTTGAGTTAGATAAGGTAAGTAAGATATCTTCAAATGTATTTTAGTTATTTTAAAATTATACTGGTTATAAATGTTAATACCTTTAATCTTTGGATTATTTCTTATTAACGATGCTAAAACTTCTACAACAAGGGCAAATAAGATATGGGATATTGGGCAACCTTGCTTAGTACCTTTAGTTATGTGTATATATTTTGATGTGAAAGGACCCAGTTTGACATAAGCTAAGTTATCTTTGGTGATGGTTTTTATTATAGAGATGAAATATCATGGAAATGCTAATGCATTTAGTATTCAAAATATAGTCCCAGTTGACAGAATCAAAATCAAAGACCAGCAGGGCTTTTTAATTTTCTCTGTTTAGAAATTTGATAAGAGCTAGGATTCTTTTAATATTGTCATAAGTATGTCTTTTGTATATGAATCTAGTTTGGTCATTGTGTATCATTTCTGAAAGTGAAACTTTCATTCTGTCAGCAGGTATGGACATGAACATTTTATAGCTGTTATTTAAGAGAGAAATTGTTCTGTATGATTTACAAAGTTGTGAATCTTTGTTGAATTTAAAAATAGGAGTGATCAGGGAATATCTCCAGGAAGTTGAAATCATATTTTTAGATTGTACTTCAATCAAAGTTTTGTGAAGTAAAAATATAGTGGATGCAGGAAATAGTTTGCAGATTTCTATGATGATGCCATCTATACCAGGGGCTTTGTTAGGTTTAAAATATTTAATTTTATCTTTAATTTCATTTAGGGATATTTGCTTCTCAAGGCTTGTTCCAATATTCTCTGGAATTACATCTAAGTTAAGAGAAGATAACTCTTCATCAAGTGCATTACTGTTTAAGTTATTGGAATTATAATGCTTAGTATAATAAAACCAAAAAGCATCTAAAATATTACCTATGTCAGATACTGTCTTATTAATGTCTTCATGTAATAGTTTTATAATATTTGATTTGGAGTGAAGTTTGGCTCTTACTGATAAATTATGCATGTTTTTGGAGTGAAAGCATAAGAATTCAGTTTCATCCTTTCTACTGATAAATTTGTTGTATGTATTAAAATATCTAATTATAGATTATATCTAAATATTTTTTATTTAGTTCATCTATTTCATTCTTGTCATCTGACATTAAGTGTGCAGTTTTGGATTTAACAGTTTAAAGCTGTAACTATAAATTTTGCAATTCTGATTTCTGCTCCTTTATTTTATTTTTGTACCAAGCAACAGTTCAGCCATAGATATAAGCCTTTAAAGTGTCACAAACCATTATTATATTAGTTTCAGAGTTATTTAGAGTTATTATTTACTTCTAGAAAAAAAATAGTTCTGATAATAGCCAGGGTTTAAAGTCTTTGAGTTTGGTAATATAAGCAGGTATTCTAGTTATAGAAGTTAACTTGGGAAAGTTCAAATGTATAACTAACATGAGACAATCGTGATCAGATATAGGGCAAGGAATGATAAAAAAAGATGAAGAGTTTTAATTTCAAATCATTGGAGACTAGAGTTGTATCTATTCTTGTTTGGGTTTTGAACCTGTGATCAAAATGAGAAGTGATTTATTATGTTTAGAATTAAATGTATCATATAAGTTAAGAGATGAAAAAAATGTTAGTTATAAAATCAAGGTGGTGTTTTGCAATTGACACTCTTAGTCCTGGAAACCAATAAAGATTAGCTAATGTCCAAATTCTGTTGTTAAGATTTAAGATGATAATAGCTAATAATCCCTCAGGGTTTTCGTACTTATATAAAATTTGTGGATGTATAACATTATCCTTCCATAAAATCATGACACCCCTCATTTTAGACTTTTATAAAGAGTGAGCTAATATTGTGTAATTGTTCAGATTCCAAACATTTTCCTCAGTAGATTTAAAGTGAGTTTCCTGTAAAAAAAAAAAAACTTGTGATCTGTTTACATTTAAATATATTAATACATTTGACATTTTCCTTGGATTATTAAGACCATTTATATTTAGAGAAGTTAAAAATAAAGACATAAGCAATTATAGGGGTAATTTGAGTAATAATGAGTGATAACTAATTTTTTGATCACAAAACTCTTTCTACCATCTAGGAATACCTAAGCTTTTGCATGTGTATATAATAGATTTGAAACAACCTGACTACAACTGTAATATAAGATATTCCATATTCAGTCCTGGATGTGAAAAAAAAAACAACATAATAAATGCAGCAAAACATAGCATCATAGAAAATATTTTTCAAAAACAAACATGGAATTATTAAAATTCCCAGTCTGAGAGATAAGCTGGAATCAGTCAAACAGCTTTCCCTAACCTTTGTAGCCATACCCAATAACTCTAAGTTCCAAAAGTGAGACCTATATTACAAGGATATAATTAATCTGAACAGTTTTCACTACAGTAAATGGTCATCAATAAAGATATTGAAATCTCAAACTTTCAAAAGAAATTAAACATTGAAACAGTTAAAATTTAACCTCAACATTATTAACCATGTGATGATTAAGTAAGAATTATAAATCTCTTATAAAAGAATATGTGTAGATTAATTTGGGTGATTTCTATTGATTTTAATGGCTAAATATAGTGAAGAGGCATTCACAAAAAGAGCCATTTCTTACTATTATAACTATACATCTTTTCTTTCTAGGAAAATTTCCTATAATTCTAAGAAGCTATTATCAATGGAAGAAAGAAAAAACTATCAATTTAAAAGTAACAGTTAAGTGAGTATTAGAAGTAACTCAATGGCATGATATTAAAATGTCTGTATATACATTGCTAGGGTTGAAACCACAAGAAACAAAGTAGATATTATTACTTTACATGAAAATAACCTTTGTGAGGCATGCTTTGTTCTAATAAGAAGAGGTCATAAATCTTTGAGTGAAATACCTTATATAAACAATATAACCAATCTTGTTATAGTAATTATCTTAATGCTAATGAAGACTCTTGTTTTTATATTTAAACTAAAATACAGAAAACACTTAAAGGAAGAGACTTTTTTTAATCAGGTCAGGTATATTATTGGAGATCCTAGGAAACAGTTCTTGGTAATACCATATAAACATTTATGCACATATAGAAACACATATACGCAATTACCTATATGCATTTGCACATAGTCGGAAGGCACACACATACTTACACTCACATATATATGAATACGTACACACAAATATATATACACAGATACATATACATATATATATATATATACATAAACATTCACATACATGCACACAGATATCTGCATACGTATATCTGCATATCCATTTATCTTTCTATTTATCTATCTAAAAACAAGCAAGTGAAAAATTAATATAATCAACAAGATAAACTTTATTAAAAGAGAAAATCTAAAAAAAGTCCCTATCAGATAATTGCCACAAAAATGTGTGATTGCATTTTGAAAATGCTTAAAATTAGGAAATAATAACATAAGTAGTGTAAATACATTTCTGCCAGCATCAAAAACATTTATAATGTCTTCAGATTAACATTTTACTGTTACAATGCAGTGCAATGGGTCTTTATAAACAATAGTTACTTATCTGTGCAATCTATGCTTCTTGTTTTTATCATTAATTAATTAGATATGACAAGTTAAGCAGATGAAAGTTATTTAAACAATAAAGCTTTTTAAAACTTTTAAATTAAAAGAAGAAACTAGCATTGTTAAACAGTACAATTCTGGATATTTTCAGCTGTTAACATAATATTTAATGCAAGAAGTGGGTCTCTAATATAGTTTTCCTCATTTCCTGTGAGTTACAGCAAAAGGAAACGGCCTGGGAGCTTCTCAGATTACTGTAAAGAATCTGTGTGGTTTAAATGGCTCATGAAGCTTTTCAAGGTAAGAAAAGCTTCACTTCAAACTGAAAAGAAGGTTATTTTAAGAAAAATAAAATCAAAAATGGCACAGTGAAGCCTCATGGCTATTTCCAAAGTATTTTCTGTTAAACATACACTTCAAACATTGATGTAGTAATACCCAGGTTGTTTTGAATTAAAATAAGTTAAATATGCAATTGTTTGAGTACTTTTTAGCATTTATATTACATTGTACATGTAAATTAGTAAATAAGCATATATTTAACAGTTTAAAATAAAGTAGTTTGATATGCTGACAGAAAGAAACCCCACCACCACCACCACCCTTTTATGGCTTTCAGGTGTATTAAGTTCATTCATTAAGGAATAAAAGCAAAATTGTTTACCTGTAGTTAGGAAGGAGATTTTTTTACCATATTCATTCAAATTTTCTCTGTAGAACATCATGAGTTAGCATTTTGCAGTTTAAAGGTGGTTAATGCTTTAGTTATATGGTCCAGTTCAAATATAATTACAATGTGTCCAAATTGAGTCCTTTTGCTGATAAAAGGAAAAAAAAATGTTAAAGAAATTAGTTATTTATCAGTAGAGACTTTGAGAGATTTAATTGGTGTAGCAGTTAAAGTTTCAGTCTTTTGTTTTTTCTTTTTAACATCTGTCCATGAGCTTTTTTGAAGTTCTCTTTAGAGAAGAGAAAGAGCAGTCCATGCCTTCAGGAATAGTAATTAAATTGTTATTTTTTTATAAAGGCAGATGCTTCATCTAAATTGCTGAAAGTCTTTAATCCATTAGGGAGATATATTTTAATTCTTGCAGGGTACATTATTTGAACCTTGAAGTTATTTTTGTTTTAAAGGTTTAGCAAGTGACCTGCATATTTTCCTCAGATCTAAAACATTAGCAGAATAGTCATTCCCCTGGATTTAATAAACTCCATGTAGGCACCATATAGAGCCTATATGGAATGTATCTGTATGCATGGTTCTCTCTTAGCAGATCACCATGCATATTAATGATGGCGTGCTGCCGAGGGACAGCATAGGAAAAGGGATATTGAATCAGTGTAGGGAGATGTGTAGAGGCTACCCGTGGTTGTGAATGCCTGGTCAGATGTTATGTACAGGGTGCAGCTACCTGTAATGTACCCTGCCATCGCTTGAAATTATGTTAATTTTGTAAATGTGTAAAATATAATTTATATGATTTTTTTAAATTATTTTTTTGCATGCTTGTGTGGTGCGGAGTGCAGTAATGCCAAGCCATGCTTACATATAGACAGCTGACACCTGCTACACATGTAAAAATAGAATCCGGAAGTAATCAATTATCATAATTAATTATTTTATTTTTCCGTTGTAATTTTTTTTGTAGCCATTTGGAAGGCACAGTGAGGAGTGCAGCAGAGTCGAGCACTGCTTATACATGCATCTGCCAGCTGCCAGATATCTAAAAACAGAAACCAGATGTAATTCATTATTTATTTATAGGTTTGTTTATGTGTGTTTGCACAGTGTAGCATGGTGCTCAGCAATGCCAACAGGTAGCCTAGTACTATATGTGAAGGTAAACTAACTTATAATATCCAAGTAGCTAAATGGGTAGAGTTATGGCCTTAGGACTAAGTCCATAGTAGGGAGAACATGTTTGTAATTTAATGTACAATTTCTGTTTAATTTAATAACAAAATTGTGAAATACGGCACTGCTGTACTCTGCTAAGCTTTCCTCAGCCATGCTAAGCACTGCATACACATGCTAATGGCTACAAATGTTTGTGTGGTGCTACGCTTCTCTAAAACCACAGTTGTGCAAGTTTGCATGCTAATCAGCTCTGCTTAGCTGATTTCCGTGCTGCTAAGTGATGCAGCACTTTTTTGAATGTTGCTTAATGATGTGTAAGGGTGGGAAAACAGACTATATTAAGTACAATTGGCAGGAATTGTGCACCATTCATTGGAGTTCAATTGACTGTTGATATGGCAGGCGGAGCTGGTGAAGGTGCATGCTTTCGGCTGTAGAAGTAGGGTATTCAGTAGTGCAGGGTCATGGTTGGGCTCCTGGTAAAAAAACATGAACCTACACTACTGCAGGGTGGTTTCCAGGGCTCGGAGAGTAAGGCGGAGGCCTGGGACCATTTGGCCAGGGAAATCACCAGTGTTACTGGTATCCCCTGCACAAGTGAGCAGTATCATCACCATTATGACACCCTGAAGAGGAGAAAGAGGGGAACCCTGAACACCTGGGTCCAAGAAGCTAGTGCAGGGAATGCCCCACAATTATGTAAGTAATTTTTCCTCTGTTTTACCAATATGCAAGCTGAATGTCTGCAAAATTGGTATGCATAATGGTGTGCTTCTCTTCCAACAGTTACAGCTGAGAGGGCTCACAATGTCGATTCCCATGCCAGGCCCCTGGCCAGGTTGTGCCATGAGTGTGGTAAGTATGGATGTATTGTGCTAACTGTAGTGCAATAGGCATGAAGGTCTAAAGCATTTACTGCAATAAAGTATACACAAGAAAAACTGTAGTACAATAAATGGACACATACAACTGTAGTGCAATAAATGGGCAATTAGAGCTGTAGTGCACTAAATGAACTATAACAACTGTAGTGCAATAAACAATAAACAATACCAATAACAGTAAGCAAAATGGTGTACAGCAGGATTGTTTTATCATAACCATTGCAGTAGAGCTGTATGCATTGATTCTCTATGGTTAGGTTGCTGCAGTCAAGTGTAATGCTGTAATAGCTGTAGAATGCAAAACTAATGGCCTCCAAACGGTACTGCTTAATGCATAGTACTGTCCTAGGCTGTCTCCAGGTCAATATTGGTCACATAATGGCCTATATTCCTCCTACATCAGGTAATAAAGGTATGTGGATGAGGTAGCCTCCTTCATGGGCAGATATTGTGTGTGGACTTCACAGATATTTCAAAGTAATACTAATAAAAAGTGTTGATCAGCATTGTTGATTCTAAAATAAAGCTGTATTAATATATGCAGTATGGTTGTATTCAATGTATGTGTGTGTTCTACAGTCACTGCAGTCAATTATAACACTGCAATAGTTCTAGTATGCAAGAAGAGTCTCCTGTAACTTGTATTGCTCAGCTCATAGTATGGTTCCATTTTATATCTAGGACAGTATCAGTCAATCATTAGTCAGCACTGACTCAGTAGCTCAGTCTGTTAAATTATTTCCACACACAGTCCTGGGTTCAAATCCAATGGCGTATAGTACTAAATTTCCAGTATCAGTCACATAATGCTCACATTTTCTCTCTCTCCAGGAACAAAAGGCATATGGGTGAGGTAGCCCATATTATGAACAGATATTGTGTTTAGATTTCACAGAATTTTAAAATCAGTAGCAATAAAGTGTTCAGTAGCATTTTTGATTCATAAATAAATCTATTTATTTGCAGTATGGCTCCATTCCTTGCATACCTGTACTAAGTTGCTGCAGTCAATTATTATATTATTTGCAGATGTCCCCTGCAGTCACAGCTATTGGGTTCTACCCCCATGCCTATCAACTAAGCCATGATGGCTGTCTACTTTATGTACTGTGCACACGCATGCCTCTCAAGTGTCATGATTTCTTGCAATATAATTAAAACAGCCTAATCTGTCTGTTACATCATTACTAGAAAAAGACTACCTGGAATCAATGTATTAACAAATCCGCTTACTGAACATCTTGGTAGTTACATAAATCCACATTATGTGAAACTGTTCTCTGTAGTTGTTTACCTGCATTTGTCATTGCTTGGCCCATACTGACCCATGCTAGCAGCTGGAGAGGTATGTATGTGCTACATCAGCTATAGGAGAATTGTAGTCACTGTACAAAAACTGACATGACATACCTGTAAATTATTTATTATCAGTGTTTTCACGAATATAATCTGCAATGCCACTAATGGAATGTTTTTCTCTCTCTACCCACCCCTTATCTTCATTTACTTATTGTTGTTATTTATTATTATGATTTAATATTAACATGTGTTGTTTAACTATATTTTTGCATTCAAAATTTGATGTAATATGTGTTGTTATGATTCACTATTAACATACTTTGTTAAACTAACTATTTTGTTGCCTGTATGGCTTACTTCTTACTGGCATGTTGTTACCATACTCACTGTTAGGTTCTTTACTGTTGTGTTATGCATGCTATATATTAATATGTATTTGTATGAATTAAAATGATGTTCCATTCTGTTAATACTAACAATGACTTGGTTATTACTAACCTTAACCTATTGCTATACCTCTATCACCACAGCACATCAAGGAAGGCCAGTTCTGGCTGATCCCACTATCTCACCCCAACCAGCTGTAGACTGGGACCAGCACATGTGAGACCCAGACTAGCGGTGCCCCCTCTGCTTCCTCTACACTACCTGTGGTGTCATGTATTACCACCCCATGAGATGGGGCCCAGCCTCCCTCTGGGAGCAGTGATGCAAGGGGTGTTGTCACACAGGATGAGTGGCCAGTCTTGGTGCATAGGATAGTCTACCATGGGTTGACTACCACCTGTGCTGGATTGACGGCATGCTGGCTGACCTTGTGGGGTAGTCTTGCCCCTATGCCCAGCCTCCAGCACTGCCACCCTTGGGACAGTGAAGGAGCATTGCCAACAGTACCATGGGTGGGGAGGTGAGTCACGCTGCTGCCATCTGGAGGCACATGGTGTTCACCACTGTCATGTGTCATACACCACCCCTGTCTGCTGTCTTGTCTGTCTTGTCTGTCTGCAAATACATCCTCACCTACCTAACTTACTTACCCCACACATACCTATTTCCCTTCCCCAACATTCCACTCACACCATAAAAAATGGGCACCTGTCCCAAAAACAATATCGCCCAATACATAGCTCTCCATTTTACCCACGTATCCACTGGACACAAGTAATCTGGTCCAACTGGCTTGACAATGCAGTTATATTCTGTCAAAGTGCACAGATGTTGCTGTACAAGAAATGGATAGCTGTGGCTCTTTCCTAGACCCTTCCTGCACATCCCTTCCTGCCTTTCACTATGTTTTCCTCTGCTTGCACCAGATTTTACCACTTTAATATCTCCTCATTTTTCTTTTCTTTATGTTTTTTAGCAAGATGCTGTGTGGCATGCCACATTTCGCAACTTTGCTAAGCTCAGATAAATAGATCTATATTGATTATATGTGCCCTTAAAATTGTATTACAAAAATAAACACCTGTTTCAAGTTTTGGACCCAAGACCATTGCATCTCTAAACCAGTGCATTAACCTGCCATGCCACGCAATTCTTACTTAAAATAGGTACTTAAATAAAAACAGTAATTGCCAGTTACAGCATTAAGCAAGTTTCAGTGTAGCTGTGCGGTGCACTGCTACTCTCAAACTTTTATAAAACATAATGAAAAACATGGGAATGTTCCTGGGACTCTGTTGCAATAGTACACCGCTACAAAGACATAATAATGGATGAAAGTGAGGCCTCTGCAAACAGGTACATGTTCCCTTTTATCAGCAACATGTAGAAAGACACCTGTTAAGGCATTAATGACAAAATGCACGTGCAACTGGGAGCCTGGTGCAGAAATGCATCCATATAAAGCCTTGCACATACTGATGATTTAGAACATGATTGTCACAGCCTGTATGTGTGCACATATGTCTTCCAAATACACCAGCTGTAGCAGTGATTCAGTAGCTCAGTCTATTAAATGCTTCATAAACAGTACATTTTTGCCACACACAGTCCTGGGTTCAAATACAATGGTGTGTAGCACTGAATTTTCAGAAGTGTGAAGCCAGCAATTAATGATTGAGTCATGCACACTTTATCCACGCAATGCATGTAAAATGAATTGACTGGTTTTAACTGATGGAAGTCACAGGTCTATAGGTAGGAACACACTTCATGTATCCCTATAGTAAATGTATGTGTGCATAAATTGTCACATCATGCAGTAATATGCATTCACAAAAAATGTCAACTCAGGTACTGCAAATGAGGACCACTAATATCAGAGTGCACCACACAATCCTTTCAGAGTCATAGAGTTCCAGTGCAGATTACCACAGCTGAACACACATTTGAAGTCCCTGTTTGTAGCAAGGACTGCCCTCATGCACACTGCAAATTACTACCAGACTGTAATACATGGCCGGGCAGATGACCAAATGGTGGACATATTCACACACACACACACACACACACACACACACACACATATAGAAAAATATATATATAGATGGATAGATATAGATAAATATACATATATATATATATATATATATATATATATATATATATATATATATATATATATAGATGCATACCCCATCTTGCTCAAGGACAAACCAAACATGTTGCTTAATACTCTGTTATTGATGCTGTTGCCTAACACACTTACCTTAAACACATGCCTTCATCGGAGTGTAGAGGGTACTCTCACTCTGAGCCTAACTACAATAAGTTTGACACAGCTGATGCAGTTACTCCTACAGATTGTTGTCTTCACACTTTCTGCCTTTGTCTATTACTTGCAGAAGTAGCTGCAGCCTGTAACACACCCATCTCTATGTAAAGATGTCTGCTGCAGATCTACCCTCTGTGACGATGTAGTCTCCTCACCCCAGTAATGTCAAGTGCAACATATCAGAAAGGGGCCCTAATTACATGAAGGCCTTATATGTTGTACAGTGCTTGCATGTCATTGGCTGATGATAGTGCATATCAGCTGTGTTGGCTGTATTTAGCATTTCAGAACCACATATTGGTTTAGAGGTAATCACCTGCTATTAGGAATCATGTTTAAAAGGCAAGCAGCTGGCTATGACAAAACATTCTGTATGAGATCTTAATCACACAGAGGAAGCCATTGTGGCAAGTATGATGTCACCACATATCAACAGAAGAGTACTGCACTCCATCAGTTATGTAAATGTTTTTGTGTACAACAGGTTGTAGATAGGTGAATAGACTTACAGGGGAATAGTGATTACAGCATTAAGCCCGCCTTAGACCTGTGATAATGACATGTTAATGACCTCCTACTCTCTTACACTTACACAGGACATTCAAAACATCAAGGGTTCATTGTAATATCAAGGGTGTATTGTCTTTCATCATTGTGGCCCACTGGTCTTGTTGGACTGTCCCTTTATAATGGTTATAATAGCACACTGCTATTAGTGTGGAATTGTTTATATGACATGTTATTGAGGGGTTGCCTATAGGGGACACAGACACACCACAGTAGACCTGAGTGTTGGGTGTATGACAATACAGCACTAGCTGTCATGGCACACATGGGAATATCTGACTATTGCTACTATCTCAGTTGTATCCACACATCCACATTTGCACAATGTGGGGTATGATATGTGTGAACAAGCAAAGGTTAGTGCCAGCTATTTTGGTCTTGCTATATCTATACATAGTGTACGCCCATATATTTGATCCTGTAATGTGTCCCTCTTTTGTTGTCTTTCAGGAATTATGTACCTTAGGCACCATGCACCCTTCTCAGATGCGGAGAATGAAATTCTACTGTGAGCACTAATGCAACATCATCACATCCTACTATCCAGGGGAAGACAAAGCAGAGAGCAGTGGGATGCATTTTGAGCAGATCTTGTCCATGATGTGAATGGCATGGGCCAGCAGGGCAGCAGCAGGTTCAACACTGGGCAACCAACATGATAAATGCTGTATGATGAAGGGCAGCAGATTTAGACAGGGATTGATTGTGCTGTCACCAGTGGAGGGCCTACAGTGGAATACCCGGTCTTGGCCGCTGAGGAATTTCTGACATACCTAGGCAAACACAACAGCTCTCAGACATCCATTACACCATACATCATGGAGGTGAGTGCCACATTTTCCACAGCTGAGGAGCGTGCAGGTAAGCTTACTGTGATCAGCATTGAAATCCTGTAGCGGTCAGTGTGTCAGGCTTTAGATACTTTTATGTGGGTGTCAGGTATTTGTTCTATGTGGGCAGGTTTAACCTCAGTTATACACTCATTCTCAAATTGTGACCAATGCAACAAGTAACACAGTAGCTACTGTAAATGTGAGATATATGGATGTATTACCTTGTTGTGCTGCAACATGCAGTGGTACTGACATTACCCCACCCTCAACTTTTCACAGGTCCATCAGGGATTGCCCAAGGCATGGTCCTGCTCCTGGTAAGCGCTACACTTGTTTTTTTAAGGAACAATTATATTCTAGTATAGTGAAGGGCCATAATAATGCCTCGTGTAAACATAACTGTGTGTGTAAACAGCATAGGATGTTTTTAAATTCCAGTCTGGAACAGGTACCTAAGGTTTCTTGAAGGAGTAGTAACAGGAGTCAATTCAACAAACAGATACACTTTAGCAGTCACAGTTAAGAGCAGATAAGGTACCTGGTTTCAATGAGGCAAGGAATCTAAAATGCATTTTAAAAGACAACCGGTTGACGGTAAATAAATTAGGCATTCAAATGTGTATTTCCATATACATATTTGTTAAAAGAGTTGTACTGGGTTTTTATGTGTTGTTTTTTCAACCACAGTGTCATACTGATTAATAAAAAGGTAAATATTACTGGCCATGTTTTACTTGGTTTACTTCAAGGTCTTGAGTTGAATTTGTATGTTGTTCCTAGGAAGTGTTTTGCGTAGAAAACCGTAGATGAAAATTTACCGCTAATCCAGTTGTGGGTCTTCATTGTTATGAGGCTTGGAGCTTTTCATACACAATAGTGCAGGTATTAATGTACTGCTTTTTTCTTTCTTATTGCAGTTGACCATGGGGGTTGGTGTCTGTCCCCTACACAACCTGATGTCAGTGTTTCTTCAGACTCTGATGATGATGGTGGTGGACATAGTGATGTGCAGGTGGGGGTGTTGGAGGCTGAAACTGTCCCATTGGTAGACATCCATCTTTTGCCTCTATTGTCACTGCACACAGTCTGTATGCCCACACATACTCCATCTCTGGAGGCCACAGATATTGGACAGTCAGAGGGTGGGGACATTGAACAGGAATGTGTGGCAACCATGGATCCAGTGAGTGTAGACACTGGCCATAGCCAGAGAGCTGTTGAAATTCCACACAGATGAATTGACAGGGGTGCTTGTAGGAGGCCTGCTATCTGTCCACCACCTGTTGCAGGTGTCACATCACAGGTCACTCTGCGCATGGTTTGGGCTGTCATGGAGGCACAGACATGTTCTGAGTGGAACACCAATTGTAAGCTTAGGGTTATGGATGCAGCATGGTCTGACATCCATGACTTCCTCCACTGTATGGGGGACACCTTGGATCAGTTCACTGATGCAGTTGACAGATGGTGGGCTTAGACAGTGTCTGTCTAGGACCATGTATTGTCTGTGCTGGAACATGTGGTTGGAGTTCAGCGTCTGACCCATGGATGTAGGTCAGCAACCCCCTCTGCTGGGAGTCCACATTGCCATGCACATTCACACTGCTATAGTATCAGTACAAATAATGCTACAGAGGAGAGTGTGCTGTCCACACTATGGTATTGCAGGCCATGGGCTCGTGGTCCTGGGTGGTCCAGTGGGGGACATGGTCCCAGCAGACAGCATAACCATCAGGTACTAGCACCGCTTCTGACTTTGGGCATGGTGGTGCCAGTGCAACTCCTGGCAGAGCCAGCTGTCATGCTCAGGGCCGGAGATGGTGAACCGTCAGCTCTAGTATGTACAGTCCAAAGCTGTCCAACATACACATGTGTAGGGCTAGCACTGAGCTTGACTGTGTACAGGCAGACACTCATACATCACTGTCAAATGCAAATCACCTGCAGATATACAAGGCACCTCTCCATGGTCCATCCTACATGCTACCCTCCTGACTCACACATATGCTGTCTACCATTTAGGCCAGCCCTATGCCTCCTGCACCACCACACAACACCCTGTGCATGTGATGATACCTGTGCCACATCCCTGTCATCCTCACCATCGATGCAGGGAAATGAAGCTATTTGTCTGATGCACAGGGTGACTATATTAGTTAACTTGTACTTGTGTAATGCAGTGTTGGTTTACCATGCCACTTGTAGTGGTTACTGACATATCCTGTATGCTGGCATTTTTCATAAGTATACCACATACATTTGTGTACCTTATGTTGTATGATGTACTGGCTGTATAGTATAATAGATGGATGACTCACTGCTAAGACATTAACCTAATATGTGACATTAGTACTACATGCCTGTTGGAGAGATTTGTCTAGTAGACTAAAACACAGCCTTAGAACAGAACCCTGCCTAATGGCACACTGAGCACCTCAGTGTACCTCAGCACATGTCATCTGTCTGTTTGGCTGGGTGATGCCATCTCAATACAGGGCATCTGCCTGTGTCCCTCTTGAACTGGGGCAATATGTGCTGTTCCTGTAACTATGGGTATGATGATGTCTATGATTGTGAGAATGTATGGCCATTGTTCTAGTTCAGTTCAAACATCCAGTGGTTCCATAACATGATGTACAATGCTCTAACAGTCTCACACACAAACATGGCTACATTGAAGCTAGCACTACTTCCAATCTCTGAGTACAGGACATGCCAAGGCACAAACATACTACAAGTTGGCTGTTATAGATGTGAACACTTACTTATGTAATGGGAAATATTACATATCACAGTATGTGTTGCATGCAATACACCTCATGTCTGCTAGTACTATCAGTTTAGGACATATTATACTTAAAGACATAAGCAGGCCTCATTGTGGTCAGTCCTTTGGCGGGCCACATCACCCACTGCAAATAAAACACTGCAAAATCCTACCTATGTCAACAAGGTTATGCCATATGGATATATGCACATGCACCAAGTAGGCTGGAGTGAGATTAGAACCCCAACTATCTAGTCTTATGCTCCATGTATCACAGTACTTATTGCATGTACCATGGCTGGCTTACATCTGATACTACACTATCAGCTGGTAGTCTTTAGGTGGCTGACATGATCAGGCCTTGTAGAAGAGGGCAGATTGGAAGCCAGCAGCAAGTTACAGGCCCACAAAGTGCATAACCATTGCAGGGGGATAGCCCATGAGAGCATGTCTGTTGTTTTGCAGGAAAATACACACACACACACACACACACACACACACACACACACACACACACACACACACACACACACACACACACACAAAGTGGGCTGGAGTGAGATTAGAATCCATAACTATCTAGTCTTATACACTATAGATTACAGTACTTATTACACATGCCACGGGTTAAGTCTATTGTATATGTGATTGCAGGCATAATACTTGTGCATTACAAAAACTAGGCTTGTACCGAACAGCATCTGTGGCCTGCAGAGTGACATTGCTTTGTACTGTTATCTGCATCTAGTATCCCAGCAGTGAAATAACTGTTTTTATCCTAGCTATGTATGTGCCATTACCAGTATGGCCATATGTGGCTGCTTGTAGTTGCATAGACAAACCTGTGGGCAGGGACAATGTGCCTTGTTCATACATGCATTGATCACATTATATATTATACCACCCACTCACCTGTGTTTGTCTATGTGGTGACATCCGGCAGGCACAGGGGTATATGTGTAAGTGGAATATGTACTGTTACTCCCTTAGTTTGGATCCTTTGAGCAACAGTACGGCTGTGTGATACTGCAGATTTATTCACCCATTATTGGTTATGTCTGATAATACAGACATCTACATGCATATTTCTGTATATAATAGGGATGTGGAAAGTGATGTCATCAAATGAGTACTGAATAAAAATTGGGTCATCCTAAAAGATAACTTTGAAATTCAAAAAAGCATGTGTGTTAAGCTGGGTATGATTTGTAGAAGGGGTAATAACTTAAGAAATATACTAGAAAGATCATTTAAAGTGAAAAGGAATACCAATAATAGCACCCAAAATATACTCAAATGTGGTTCATGCCCTTATTATAAATTTATAAAAGTAGGAGACCAGTATGTGATTACAGGAATATCATATTATATAAAGGAAAATATAACTGTATTAGGTGGGTAATATATGCTACCTTGTGTCAGCACTGTAACTGTTTTTATATTGGAAAATGGAGAGGATGCTAACAGAAAGAATCTATGAGCATTCTTATGACATCCATAAGAATAAGAACACAAATGCCCTGGCCAAGCATATCATGATTTACCCAGGCCATGAGTTTAAATTTCTGGTTATCGAGAAGGTAGTGCATAATGAAAGAAGTGGTCCATGGCATTTACATATTGAAAAGGAAGAACTATACTGCCAGTTATCCTTTAATGGCAATAACTGGTCAAAGCTGAATGAGTACAGCTTGATCACCTGTTTTTTTTTTTCAAAATTAAGTCCCTGGAAAGATGATCTTTGTCTTTGGGATTGCATTTTTTAGTGTTAGCTGTTTTTTATTATTTGTGGGTGGGTCTCTTTAAAGATGGATGATGTCAAGTGTGAATGAGGGGGCTTTTTAGTCTATTTAAACATTTTATCCACTATATATGTTTATCCCATGAAGTTCCTAGTACACAGGGCTGAAAGCATTTATGGTTTACTTTTCTAAAACTGTTTTTTATTGTTTTTAAGTTTTTCCTGATAGTTTTCTTATATTAAAGTGTTGTTCTGTTTTTGTGAATGGACTTGAGCTATGTTTCTTTTAAGCTCTGAAAAAAGACAGCTATTAGTTTTATGAAGGAATGAAGCGTAGTTTTGAAATTTAACAATGCTCAAGAATTGCAGTTTTAACTGAAAGAAATGAAATAAAAAATAGATTATCTAATTGCAAAGCTAGGGTGAATATCAGTGGTTGATAGGTTCATATTAGCAATTGATATATGTCTATTAGGATTATAAGAATATTTGCTTATGTTTAACTAAAAAAAATATTTGAGTTTTTAATGTCATACATAATTAAGAATATGGAATAATTGTGACAGGAGACATAAACTGCAACTTAAAAAACAAAAAAATTGTGACAAAAGGTATAAAAGAATTAAAACGTGATAAAAGATTGGCATTTTGTGCTGCAAAGAAGACAAATATATAAATAAAAGAGCAAATCTAAAAACTGAAATTGATCATGAGTTGTATTTAGAATCATTAAGAGAGATATGATAAGGTAAAGTATGAGCAGATTTTTCAGATCATGCCATTAATGATGTCTTATGCCGGTCATGTGGTTGTAGTATCCAAAAATATTAATTGGTTAATAAAAGTGGTAAAAAAGTTGGAAATATTGTAAGTAATGTGGAGTTAAATATTAACTGGGAAAATAGTAGAAGCTTTGCTGAAATTACAAAAAAGACAAATATTTTAATGGAAAACAATTTTAAGTGTTAGGAAGGATATCCAACAGTTAATGGCATGATGAAAAAGCAGTGGCAATATGTATTAAAAGACATACAGAAAATATGTAAATATTGGAGCTTATTTAAACAAAAATTTCCAAAAAGTGTATATCTGAGTAATACTGTTAAGCTAGGAAAGTTAAGCCATTTAGGCTCTGTTATGGTATCTCCTATATAACTGAAATTTACATTACGGCAGATAATGTTTAGTTTTACTTGGAGATTAACTTTAAATCTCATAAAAGAGGGAGTGATATATAATAAGGTAGAAGGGGGGTTGAAATTAAAGAACCCAGTGATATATTTTGCTTCTTTATTTATATATATCATACAAAAGGTTATGAAGTTTAATGAAAATAAATTTGTTGTAATTGTTTTAAAGTAAGGGGGAGTCTGGTAAAATATGATGGGAGGTAAAAGAAAAGAAGATGAAAATGGGGAAGCTAAGCAATGGAAAAGAAAAGTGTCAGTGTGGAAAATAAATATAAAGAATGTCAAAAATAAAGCAGAATTATGGTAGGAAAGGATTATGGCGGAATTTTATTATATTAATCTATGGGTAGACTTAAACAAGAACTGAAGGAAGCAATTAAAAGAAAAAGTGAACAGGTTTAGCTTTTGTGGTAAAGGACAGAATATTACTTGGAAACTAATGTTTAAAAAGTTACCAGCAAGATGGTCAGTGCTATACAAGAGTGATTGTATAAACTGTAAAGCTAGTGAGACACCCGTGAATATTTTTGAAATGTCCTAGAGTAGTTTAATTATGGAAAGGATTAAACAATGTGAATGGACAGAGAGTTTAAAAGATATAAATATGGAAAAAATAGTATATGGATTTAAGAGATAGAAAAAGATAGTTGGAATATGATGGATAAAATATGTGGAATATACTATATAACATCTCGGAGGCAAGAAGAAATTAATTATTATTGAATTAAATTAGGCATTTGAATGAAACTAGATCAGTAAGATTTTGGTTATGGCAAAAAGTGTAAGGGTTGAATTTAAAAGAGTATATAAAGTTTGTGTAAAACACGATTTTATATAATTGGTTGTGTTTTTTTTTTTTATTTTCTTTATTTCTTTATGATGTTATGATTTTTATATTGCAAATACTAGAGATTTCTGTAAATAAAAAAAGAAAAACACCTACTCTCAATAGGTAATAAGGGATCTCTTGCACCCATCTGAGCTACCACACATTTAAGCAGATGTTTCATATCAAATCTGAAGGACAACATACTGAGGAATCTGGAAAACCTCTAACAAAGTAATACAGTGTCAGCAATCTGAAAATTAATCCAAGCAAGTGGAGGGGAACTAGAACCTATAGAATTCTGGTCTAATAGGAAGCTCATTCTACGATATATGTAGATATAATATGCAGCAAGTCAAATAGTCAAAGTTTGCTTGATCAAATCAGGAAGCCTCAAACAATTTTCATTGAGCTCTATTGTGTCATCTATATGGAAGTGGGAGGACAGGACCTGCTCCCTCTGTTTGATCATATTGAAGACCTTTTCATTGATAGGCTGTGAATCAACAAAACAGCTTGACTAATTTTGAGTTTACTTCTTTTAAAATTGACAAATGGTGATGCACGTGTGTGTGTGTGTGTGTGTGTGTGTGTGTGTGTGTGTGTGTGTGTGTGTGTGTGTGTGTGTGTGTTGAGGCAAATTGACCCATTCATGTATTAAATGAAAGGAACTGATATATAACAGAAAAACACGGCCACACGATTCAGCATTTTTCTTCTACAACTTCTTTTTGAAATTGCCACATACAAACACAACAGACTTTTTGCCTATATTTTCTACATGCCAAATCTCAACAGATTTATTTTTTCTGGGAAATATGGGAACATGTAGGGAATCTAGATTTCCTTGTGTCACCACTCTAGCATTTCTAATACTAATGGTATACAAGGAGTTCAAATTAAAATCTTCCTTATTGAATGGATTGCATAGCATGATGCATAAACATTCTACTGAAAAGCAAAGACAGTCAGTTAAGTTGGAAGAGAAATATTGAAAACTGCTACTACTTCACTGTCTGTACCCACTCCTCTCTCTTACTCAAACTATTGTCCTAACCTACAAAAAAAAAATTCACATATATTCTTACTTGCCTTTATCAAAAATATGGTTAGGACATTCATTTTATTGTATTGTATTCTGTATTTCTCTGTGAATTTATTGTATGTTACCACATCTGTTATATTGTTGTGCATGCTGTATTTTCTTTGAAAAAAATTGATTGAATATATTTTCTCTGTAACTGCTCATTTGGAGCTTTTCTCCCTGGGCCTCCACTGAAAATGGACTCTTCATGGGCCAGTGGACTTCCCCGGTTACAAACTGAAATAAATAAATAAAACCAGAAGAAATCAAGGCACTTGCCAGGGCTCAGATGATTATAAAATGAAATGTTTTCTGCTCTGTGTTCAAGATACTGATGAAGATAAGAAAAACTGATTATGGACACATACTAGAAAGCTGATTAATTAAAAAAATATTATTTTGACTATCTTGAAATAATCATCATAAATTACTCAAAATTATGTGTATAGAATAGCATCACTATTACTTACCTGTCATGAAAATAACATTAAAATTACAATTCTTTCATATCTGCACAGCTGATTTAAATAAAATGGTAACATTCACATCTGGTAGTACATTTATCATGCTGTGTCCACAGAATAGCTTGGTAGTATAGTTAACATCTGACATTCCACATAGTTCAGTAGCACATAATTACACACTGGGAACAAATGGAAATTTCCAAAGCATAGACAGACATGAATGTGATAACAATTTTGAAAATTAAACACAACTTTTCTGCACACCATTCTGCCAATCATTCAATAGAAATGTTGCAAATTTTATGAAACAGTGACAGAATAAGATCAAACAGATATACCTTAATGCTACAGTTTCATGGAGTTATAAATTAAAACCTCTTCATGGTCTTAACTGTCAAGAATAATACTAGTTTCATAACAGCATTCATTAGTGTCTTTTGTGTCCATTTGAAATATAGGCTTGTGGAGGGTAAAATCCTGTAGGGGCCTATCATAATTATGCAAAGCTTGCAAAGACAGAGTTCAATGTTTTAACTAATCAGGTCTTACGTTCAAACTGCATGCATTTTTCTTGCAAATAGAGTTCTAGAAACAACTAGTACTATAACTTGGTGTCTGCTGTAGTCAAAGCAATTAACAGGAAATTGGCATCTAGTCATTGTGATATGGTGACATTTGTCCAAAACAGGTGTCTACTGTGTGTCACAATCCAATTTTTTAATAATAAAAGTGTTATCATTGAAATATCATTGGAATCTTGAAGCAGTGGTTAGGCTTGGAAAAGAGATAAAAGGTTAGTGCTGTATTTTCCTCATTTTTTTCTATGTTCTCCAAGCTTGTATAGGTTCATAGGTTCATAGGTTCATACTAGGCTATCTGCCCAAGGGCATTTATAAGCCTAGCCCATAGTTATGTGGCTTTTGCCACCCCTTTAGTTTGAATAAAAACTATGCCTATCATTTTTCTGTGCCTCTGTCAAGCAGTGACACTGAAGTAATCCCTGGGGTATATCTGCGATCTCCCATCCATTGGTCAAGATTCCTCTTGAACAAGGCCAGCGAGGTGCTCTGCCTCACATGTACCGGGATTTTGTTCCACAGCATAGGGAGTCTCTGGGTGATGAATCTGTCCCTCCAGCACGTTCTATTTATAACCGTGTCAAGGTTTAAGTCTCCCGCCCTTGTGGTTCTGAGGGATCTAGATTTTTGAGGTGAAGCATATTCATCAAATCTGGGTTTGACATGGCCTTATATGTCAGGCACAGGTCACCTCTGAGCAAGCGGTATGAGACTGAATAGAGCTGGAGTTCTTTCAGTCGGGCAGCATAAGACATATTTTGAGACCCTTTATCCTTTTGGTGAGGAACTTTTGGGGCCTTTCAAGCTGCAGCAGGTGTCTGGTCAGATACATTCCGAACGGGGCATTGTACTCAATCATAGATCTAATGAGTGATGAGTACATGGGGACGTTGACCTCCCTTGATCTAAATGTGAATCCCTTCATGATCAGGTGGGTGATATAGAAGGTTTTACTAACTACTTTAGCAACATGAGTGTCAAGCGAAGGCTACTGTCAACTTGGGTCCCCAGATCCCTGATGACTTTTTCTGTGCTCAGTGGATTGCCACCTATATGGTAGCTAGGGGTAACCTTGTTTTTCCCAAAGGGTATGACTATGCATTTTTGGCGTTTAACTTCAGGCCATGGCTCTGGCACCAGTTATCCGTTTCTGTGAGGCCCTTCTGGAGGATATCTGTGTCAGATGTGTTTTCGACTATGGCGCCCAGTTTGCAGTCATCTGCAAACTTTGTCAGCCATAACCCTCCTGTGTTTGCTTGTACTTCAGAAAAGTAGATGCCAAACAAGAGTGGACCCAGGACTGAGCCCTGTGGGACACCACTTGTGACAGGCTTTGAGTCTGACATGGCTCCAGCAACTCTGACCCTGTGGGTTCTGTCACTTAGCCAGTTTGCAACCCATCTTGTGATGTATTGGTTTACATTCAAGCTGATGAGTTTTCGATGATACCTGAGTGGGGTATTGTGTCGAAGGCCTTTGCCAGGTCGAGGTAGGCTGTATGGACTGTCTTTCCCTCATCAATGGCCTTGGTGACTGTCTCGAAAAAGTCAACCAAGTTTAAGAGGCAGGATCTGCCTTTGACAAAGCCAAACTGGGTTGGATCCAAAGTCTGCAAGTTCCCTATGTCTTTATTTATGAGTTCCATTATGATCCTCTCCATGGCTTTGCAGATAAGGCTTGTCAAGCTAATGGGGCGGTAATTTCCAGGGTCTGTGGAGGCACCGCCCTTATGAAGTGGGACCACAGTCACCGTGCGCCACTCCTTGGGTACATATCCTGAGGTGAGGCTAAGATTAAACAGCTGTCCTAACTGTGGGTTTAATTCCTCGTTGAGTTCATGAAGCACACAGCCGGGGACACCATCCGGTCCCATGGATGCTGTGTTTTTTGCCTTAGTGAGGGCAGTTCTCACCTGGGCGTTGGAGATGTTTGGGGGCTACAATCCTCTGGAATAGATATCTCTCCTTTTGGGGAGTTTGCACTGAACCTGTCAGCCAGTATGTTAGCAATGTGTGTAGGTTCAGTAATTTTCACATCATTTTGAACTAATTCTGAGCATATCTGGGAGTTTCCTCCTAGGTTTCTAACATAGCTAAAGAATGATATATATATATATGTGTGTGTGTGTGTGTGTGTGTGTGTGTGTGTGTGTGTGTGTGTGTGTGTGTGTGTGTGTGTGTGTGTGTGTGTGTGTGTGTGTGTGTGTGTGTGTGTGTGTGTGTGTGTGTGTGTGTGTGTGTGTGTGTGTGTGTGTGTGTGTGTGTGTGTGTGTGTGTGTGTGTGTGTGTGTGTGTGTGAGTGTGTGTGGGTATGTGTGAGTGTGTGTGTGTGTGTGTGTGTGTGTGTGTGTGTGTGTGTGTGTGTGTGTGTGTGCGTGTGTGTGTGGGTGTGTGTGAGTGTGGGTGTGTGTGGGTGTGTGTGGGTGTGTGTGTGCGTGTGCGTGTGTGTGCGTGTGTGCATGTGTGTGCATGTGTGTGCATGTGTGTGTGTGGGTGTGTGAGTGTGTGATATGAGAGGGACTTGGGTGATGCAAAAATATTTTTGCATTTTGTCACTTTAAAAGTGTCAGTTTTAACCTCTCCATGTTTTAGATGTTTTGGGTTTCAAAAATTGCTTGTTGATTGAAAGAGACAAGATTATTGATAAAACCCATGGAAACAAGCTGGTCCATGAATTTATACAGTAGATGGATATTGGGGAAAGATTACTGATATCCAGTGCTGTAATATGCAAATGAGGATTGCCACCATCCAAAGGTTTCCACGAGAAGACAGAAGATTACTGATATCCAGTGCTGCTTATAATCATCTATTTATTATAATGAATAAATAAACTATAAAATCATTTATAAAGTGATCATTCAGACAGGTCCCACCTCTGATCCCTGAGGTACTCCACAAGTAACAATGTTAGATTCAGAAAGGTCCCTGCATTGATCCTGCAAGTACTCCACTAGTTACAGTGTTATATTCAGAAAGGTCCCTGCATTGATCGTGCAGGTACTCCACTAGTTACAGTGTTACATTCAGAGAGGTCCCATCACTGATCCCTGAGGTACTCCAGTAGTTACAATGTTATATTCAGATGAGGTATCAGCAACAGTCACACCTTGCAACCTGTCAGATAGCCAATTTACAATCCACCAGATAATACTTAAGTTTATATTAAAGTTGCCTGATTTTTCAGTAATGGCAGCATAGTGGATAGTGTCAAAAGCATTGAAGAGGTTGACATAAGCAGCATGCAAAGAATGGCCATTATTCTCAGCCTTTTTGAAGTCAGGACCTGCCCTGTGCAGTTAAGTTGTTCATGCATAAATGAGTTCTGCTATAATACATTTCATGGCTTTGCACATAATGAAGGTTGAGATGATGGGCCTATAATTACTCTGATATATATCAGTACTACCCTTGTGTAGTAGATTCAGAATGGATGTGCTTCAGGCATCAGACGCAAACCCTGTCGACAGGTTGAGTTTGAAAAGTTTAATTGGATGTCTTGATACTGTATACTTGGCAATGAGGAGAATGCAGTCTGTTATGTTGTCTGACCCCATGGAAATATTATTTTTACTCTGACACAAATTCTGAGACATGTTTTGAGGTGATATCAACAGAAACTAATTTTCAGGAATAATGAAGGCAGCAATGTAGCTAGAAAGGGTAGAGATAGCACGACATGTGTGCACTGATCTGTTTATTTTATTTTTGTCAGTTTGTTGAGCAGGTAAGTGAGCTAGTCTGAGGACCTTTTTCAGTAATGAGCTGGACCATAATGAAATAAGTAAATTCAGTAAATAAGACAATAAAGTAGGTGGAGCAATGTACATACAGAAGAATATCAGTAAAATAAATGTGATGTACAAAACAACACAATTTATGAGATTTACAATATGAAGCCTTTGTCTGTCATGTGGTGTATACCTGCTGCAAATGTCTTCTCCTCCTATTTCCCCATCTTTACCTTTCCTTCTGTTCTTAAAAAAATAAAAAAAAATGGGGCCTATTCCTACCAAAGCAAAAATGCTCATGCCCCTTTGGCTTTCCCTCTGATTTTTTATTTTTCTAACATCACTCTTGTGTGTCCCTCCACCCATCTTTTATTCTATCCCCCACTTTCCTTGGGTGTTCCCCTTGCAAGTCCAACACCCATTGATAGCCAATGTTAGCTGTAGTGATGTGGTCATGATTGCCCTTCACCTTTAATCATTTCTTTATTAAAAAAATTAGAAATTCAGAATCCATAAGTGAGAGTTATTATAACAATGGAGTGAATGTGATATACCGTAGTCATCCTTAAGCTTACTGGAGAGATTCTGTTATAGATACGTATTTGACAATGTGAGGATACTTTATTTGTGACAGACTTACAATAACTTTATCTACATCATGAATTTTCATTACTTATGGATTACTTGTGGGTAACATTAGATGTTTTGATGTGATTTGTGTGCTGAGATATTTGGCGTTCGCTGTGGCACATTTACAAATTACATTGTTAACTGCAACTTTGCTGATGATATAGGTGTAGCGCATTGGATTCCATGAACTTTATGATATCCAAAACCATTGAAATAGAATGCAGAAAAATGTCTGAATATTAAATATCAAGGAAATGTCCTCTAATTCAAAGTGATCTAGAAATTAATTTGCCATGTTATGAAATTATAGCTAATGTATACATATTATTATTCAGTTAGGAAATTGAAGTACACTGAAGGACACACAGTCACTGGGATTCAGAAACATATTTAATACAGTCATGTAAGAGCTACCACAGAGATACTGAGCAACCTGATGAGGTTTGAAGGTAATTATCAATTAAGGAGGAATTTAATGCCTCATCTGTAAATGAATTAAGAAATCCACTCACTTAAATGACAGCGTCAGTAAGGAGAGTAATTCACCCCTGGTCTGGCTCCCATGTCTCTGATGTACAGAGGCAGTCAGTAAATCACTCCCTATAAATTAAATACATTATAGAGCCATGAACCTATGAATATGGTTGTTTGTGTTCTTAACATACTGGGTAGTTCAAAACAGTATTATTCTGGTCTTAGAAGCATTTGCTACCAGTTTAATAGTGGTAAGCCAGTTCCAAAGAACAAAAAAAGCATGCTTGCAGTCCTCTAGCAATATGCCTAGTATAACTGCCTGTTTTCTTGATGTCTATGTTGTCCACCTGTAGCACACAGTCTTACTCAGTGAGGTTCCAAGGCAAGTCATTGATAAAAAAGGGAGAATAGAAAAGGTCCAGGAGTAGACTCCTGTGGGATGTCAGAGGAAATATTGCCGATATGTTTTTCAGCATTATTGCTAAAGACTTGGAAAGTTCTCCCTGTAAAACAACATTTGAATCATTTGATAACTTTACATGAGAGGTGCAACATTTCTAGCTTCTTAACTAAAGATGTATGATTAGCTGTTTCAAAGGTGCACTTCACATCTGACTGTTATCCATGTTGGTACAGAGTTTGTGAAACTACAGAGAGCTTTAAGGGTGCTCTACTTGGGTTTAAAACCATCCTACTTGTCTAAGAGAATGTCATATTTGACAGTATATTCCAAGATGTGGTAAGAAAGGATCTTTTGCAGTTTGGATCTTTTCCAGCAGTTTGGTGAGTGGACAAAGATTTTCTGTAGGTCTATAATCTACACTGCTACTGGCAGTGGGAACCTTGGGGAGAGGAATGGTGAGGGCTTGTTTAAAGCTGCATGAGAAAGAATGAGAATCCGGACATACATTTTATATACCGGTGATGGGTGTACATACAACTGGACTGCCTAACTTGAGAATGTCCGTAACTTGACTTTAAATTATCCTTGTCCTTTCTAATATGAGAGCATCCGCACCATCTCTTGAGTATCTGCATCACTTGTTAGGTCTGACCATAAAGCAGCCTCCTTCAAAATGAAACTTGAAACCACAGATTCCTTCCACTTAAGGTACCTTTAGAAATGTCTTTAAGACAAATTACCTTCTCCTAGGCGATACATTGGCAAGATTCAAATCCCCACAAAGCCCAGTTAACTCCACTGACTCCACAGAACTGTACACCATCCCACTATATCAGCATGTAAACAGCTGCATAGATGCAGCTGTACACCTAAGCAACATATGCAGATCAAACCCCAGAAACAAACCCACATGGTGAAACCATAATATCAACAAGTTTATATGCAAAACAAAAGAATATGAACAAAAAAAATGGGAGGAGTAATTCACAGAATGTTAGAACTATTATCACTGAAATAAACCAACAACTGAGAAGCTTAATAAAATCCAGCAAAGCCAAGTTTGAGGCTAAAATAGCTATCCAAGTCAAAGACAATCACAAGGCATATTTCTAGTTATGTTCGTAATCTCAAAAGCATAAAGCAGCAATGCACTGAGCTGATTGTAAATGATGTTACCTACATGAAGGCTAAAGATATAGCAAACATACTGGCCAAAATAATCTAACTTTATCCCCCTCTCCCCTCTATCTGTCCCTCAAGATATACCCAAACTGGCTTGCCACAAGCTGTCACATAAGATCAAGTCCTAAAAGTGGTATCAAATGCTAAAAATACAGCATTGGTGGGCCCTGACAATGTCCCTGGATGCATCTTAAATATCTTGAAGCACGATTAAGCCACATACCTAACAGCCCTGTGTTTTTCTTCTAATATTTTTGGTGCTGCTCTTTAGTATTGGTTAGTTTTGCTTCCTCCTTTGCATAAATATTGCACCTTATTAAATCTTTTTTCTTTCACAGATCTATAGTTCTCCTGCTCCTCCTGTTTCTCCTTACTTGGGGGACTCGTTCCATCATTCTATGATATAACCTGTGTTAGACTTTCTACACTAAATCCTTCACTTCACATGTTTTCCATTACTTCAGCTTCTAGTTCTTTAACTTCTACTTTACTAACCTTCTGTTTTATGCTCCCTCTATGTGATCTTATTTTTTATATTGTGAAATTTTCCATATCTGGATTCTTCTGCCTGTGTTTCTCTTCAAATATCTTTGCGGCTGCTTTCTTATTGATTATTTCAACCTTTTCCTCTGTATAAATATTGCATCACATCAGATCACTCTTTCTTTCACATGTCCATATTTCTTTTTTATACCTTTCAAAAATCTCTAGGTTTTGTTCTTTATATTTTTGCACTTCCTCAGTCGCTTCTTTTTCCAAACGGACTAAGATTTCTTGGCCTATATAATGTTTTCCATGAATTTTATGTATTAATGAACACACATTTTTATTTGAAGATTCTGACAATTTTTCTTGTGCAATTATTTTTCTTTCTTCTAATTTCTCTCTTAATCATTTTGTATATCTTCTGTCTGCAAATTCTGGGCTTCTCGCATAATAGTAACAGTGCAAAACTTTTTAGTTATCAAAAGTCCACTCATCGTCTTTATGGCTCTTTTTTTTGGCCTTTCAGTTTTTGTGATTTTTGTGGACTACTACTGCCTTCTACAATGGGGGGGGGGTCTTCCCCCTGAAGCCTGGCCTATCCCCATTGTAGGAATGTTTCTATGAGGATTCTACATTGCCATTTTTTCTCGTTCTGGCACCAGAGTGCCTACAAGGATTCGGCACTTTTTTATCCTGGGTCTTGTGCACCCAGCTATCCTTTCTAATCTTTTCAAATCTTAACCTACTTCTGTCCATCATATATGCTGTATCAGATACAGTTTACATATCAGTGTCCTCCTGGTGAGATTTTGTGAAACAGGGTCTACCTCGTGAAGGTACTCACTAAGACTCGAGGATGAATTCAGTTCCAGCAATACTATTCTGCTTTGCTTGCTGATTTATCATCTCTCCATTTGGACCCCTGTCGATGTAGGTAGACTGATGATTCTTGAGAGTCTGGGAAGGTGCTAGCTAGCTTATTTTTTCAGGGTTGGTTGAGAGTATGCAGTCTATTGTGGATGTTTTAGTAACAGGTTTAAATCTAGCAGTTTGCCAGGGTTTCTTGTTAGGAAAACATCTAGTTTTCAACTTTCTGTGCTTTGTGGTATGAGTCTAGTGTCCTTTTTAATTATCTGTATGCATATATACATATATATATATATATATATATATATATATATATATATATATATATACACACACACACACACACACACACACACATATATATATATATATATATATATATATATATATATATATATATACTGTATATATGCATGAATATACATATACAACTGCAATGTATATTTTAGTATGTCTGTGTAATAGAATTTGAATCAGTACACAGTTGGACTGTTGCCTATTTCCATGAGATTAGAATGAATTATAATATTATGGATGAGTGGATTGTTGAGCATTATTCCTTAATTTCCTGATTTGTAGTTTGGTATTAGAAGTGTCATTGAGCTTGCAGTCTGTTTTACATTTTCTGACGGTGCTCTTAATTTTCTTGCTGGCATGTTTCACAATGTGCTGTGATGGGTATTTCTTACAGCTTTACAATATTTTCCTTTTTTGCTATATAGTTTATTAATACAAGAGTTCTGTCAAATACATTTGTTCCTGAATTTACATTGAATTTATTCTTAGGGTAAATGGGTACTAACTTTTTGTCAGAGATGTTTAGGTGCTGGTGAATATTGGATATGAATGAGGAAGCTAATTTCATATTTAATGTTCAGTGTGGTAATAAAGCAACTTTCATATTTTTGGGAAAACCTAGATGGGGATCTACAGCTCACAATTAAGTAAATGCTGGATTTGTTAAGGGTGATTTGGATATCCTGGAACTCTATTTTAGGGATGTGGGAAATTTGTTGTAAACTGATGGTGTTTCTGACAAATACAAAAGTTACCAAGGGTCTGAAGAAATGATAGGTGCTAAGCATGTAGGGTGAATGTTGTTATTGCATTGAAACCATATCCCCATAACTACACAAATATGATTGTGTCTAAGTTGCAGGACCACAATTTTTGACATTCGTCTATTGTTAGCATTGACTAGTGTCACCATGATGTTGTCAAACCTTGAGTTTGAGTTTACTATGTTTGAATCCGCAGAAGGGGGACTGCTTTAGAAAACACTATTGGAATAGCAAAGGTGTTAGTCCATAAGCAAAAGAAAAGCCCTATCACAAGAGATGTAAGCCATCCACAGGAAACAGGAAGTCTTATTTACCTTCTCATCCCAGGCTTTCTAATATACAATCACCTTAGAATAGCACCAACTACTTAGACAATTGTGAAAGCCTATTATCTTTTCTAGGTGTCTAGGCATTATTCTTGTTGAAGGCAGAATATTACTTAGGACCAGTGTCTTACATGCCTCTAGTACATTCATAACAAGTTCCATCATGTCTTTTTACATACGTTTGGGTGGAGCAACTCAGATAATTTACTCCCACATAGGTCACCATGTATATAAGTATATGTAGTCATAGCTGTCTAGTTTGAGGGACTTTTGAGCCTTATGACATCACATATCCTGCCACCAAACAAGCAGTTTACAGTCACCTTTTTGCTCATGCAGACCTCTATTTAACAAGGTTGGCATCTGCAGGATTTGTTCAGACTCTTCACTTTAGCATGAGCAATAATCCACATTGATGGCCTAAATAACTCTTGGAACTGTGTGCATTTATCTGTGTGTGTGCGTGTGTGCGTGTGTGCATGCGTGTGTGTGTGTGCATGTGTGTGTGTGTGTGTGTGTGTGTGTGTGTGTGTGTGTGTGTGTGTGTGTGTGTGTGTGTGTGTGTGTGTGTGTGTGTGTGTGTGTGTGTGTGCGTGTGTGCGTGTGTGCTTGTGTGCATGTGTGTGTAAGTACATGCATTTGAGAGTGCCTGTGTTCCAACTTCCAGCTATGTTTAATCACGTTACACTGCCAATCCACCTTCCACAGCCAATCCAATCTCAGACTCATCTTCAGGTAAATGACTTTTGTATGTATTATCTCTATTTTCATTCATAACCTGCAGTCTTCAGTGCAGAGAAAATGACCTGCATGTCTCGGGGGCAAACTCTCCAGTTCACCTTAAATATTACTGAATGCATGCTACTTGTCTATGCCTGAACTGGTAAGCTGTATTTTATTTTTTTCTTGCACAGGTTGTTAATTTACATGCATGCATTTTTCTCCCTAGATCTCCACTGTGAAGGAACATATTCAGACTGTAAATCAACTACATCCTTTCACAATTAGATTGATGATCATGGATTATTATGTTATATGATTAAAGGCAGTTCACTTTACCTGACTAAAGTTTCTTCCTCATTAATAATCTTTTTTCACTTGGCTGAGATGCTTATTGTTTAAAAGATCTGTGATTTTGCCCCTGTTGTTAATGATAAGAACTGACAAGCATGAAGGAAAAATTATAATAGCAAAGAGAACATTGCGAGCAACTGGAAGGGATAGTTCATTTAGAGGGTCTATATTATAAGATTGACGTTTGAAAACATCGAACAACATATGGTCGACACCATATGGTCGATGTCTTCAAAGATCAACCTTATAAAAAGACAAAAGAAAAAAGAAAAAAGTACCCAAACAGGTTTAAGAAGGGGGACAATCCCCCCTGCACCCCACATCCCCCGCTATTTAAATATACCAACTCCGAGACCGCAATACATTGCAGTAAATGGAAATCTCCCCTTACGGAGATTTCTGTTTACATGCTCGAGATTCTGAGCGTTCGATAGTCTCGTATCGATAATGTCAGATTCGACATTGTCGGCTTTCAAGAATATAATATAGACCCCCATTTAGAAATGTCCAGCAATCACTGGTCCATTTCACTAATGTCCCCTATGGCAGGCATAACAGGTAACAAGAGACCATGTTAATTAGACAATGCGGTCACTCAGCAGTATGTAGGAGGTTTTACTGGTGATCATTGAGGGACAAAAGTGCAGATGAGAGAACCAAGTGATCTCATCAATGTCGTATGATTATTCTGTGGAAGTATCTGAATTCTCCGGCTTGCCTTACATTTCAAGGCCAACTTACAGATGGGTAGCTAAATACCTGAGAATTTGATAATCAAGCCTAAGTTTGCTAGTCACTATTTACATTTATTTTTCTAACTACTAGACTACACTGTCACCATCTTAAACAGTCCTTTATAAAAAAATTAAGCCAAGCCACAGAGGTAATATTTCATCCAAAATTCTAGTGCAATGACTAATGTTATTGCCAAGCTAATGGGGAAAGGAAGGTTTGTCTGATAACAGCTATTTTCCTAAAGTGCAAAGGTTTGATAGCTTTCTAGGCATGAAGGAGATTTTATATTTCTTAGCAAGGTAAACTGACTCTCGACACTGTAAAACTCCACTGCCATTCAATGTGCGGACAAGGTGATCCGCTGTGGCGACCCCTAACCGGGAAAAGCTGAAAGAAGAAGAAGAAGAAGCAAGGTAAACTGACTATGTATAATTGCCTCTCTTCAGAACACTGTCAGGTTAATTGAGTTTCTCGTGTAGTTTTGCACAATAATTGAATGCAGAGTAAGGGATTCAAGCCCAAGACTTCATGATGTGAAGTTTATTGCCAGAATTTTATCTTAAACATCAAAAATTAGCAGCCAAACAAGACCAGACAGGAGGGCTGACTGCACCCATATACATACATGTCCATAGAGATGGTTGGGTGCATATGTGTCACTGTGGACCAAGACTTCATATAAAAAAGCAGAATATGGGAAGCCATCCCCTATGATGTTACAGTGGCATTTTAGCCGCAAGTGTGTTGCTTCTCTATCAGTCTCGCACCTTTTTCATTCAAACAGCTAAGGTCAAACTGACAAACCCATCCTTAAAAGGAACATATATCCTAATGTCAGAATGCCAGTAGAGGACCACTCAGTTCCTATAACAGGTGCTTGATGATTCACACCCATCCTGCAAACTTAGTTCCCTGTCCCTGAGTTTAGTGAAAATGAGGTAGTTACCTCTGAAGCCAGCAGGTAGAGTAGAGTTAGTCATCTGTAATTTAGTTTGGAAAACACAGGTGAAATAACAAGAGTGCAATGCAAACACATTGGCTACAGAGAGATAAAAAAAAAAAAGTTCCACATCATCTGCTCTCTAAAACGCAGGTTAGATCAATGGATGGGGAATCAAAAATTTACACCTGCAATAGTGGTTATGTCCCTTATATACTGGGGCAGTCTGTAAGATACTCAAGGCATGGACACAAATCTATGCCATCTTCTTGCTCCTTGGGGCCATATATTGGGTAAAGTGGGTTTTATTGGCTAGGCTTGTATGGGTTCTTAATCCATTGGCCTAGTAAACTCCTATGACCCTATGAAGCTATAATCTAAGAGTAGCTGTGGTGTAAAAGAAGGTATCAGTTGTACTAAATGGAAGCATCACCATATGAGCCCTGTTCTTTGGGTATGATTCTTAGCTTCCTTGTTTTGTTTATTGTTGACAGTATGTTTATTGTTTATCTGTGAATAAATTACACACTATGAAGTATATGGGTTTAATGTTAATATTTTAACTATGGACGCGGTTTTAATTTAGCATGTTTTTGCAGCATTCAGGTTTGAAATGCATTGTGTTTAGCCCACAATGGTTTGTTTGTGCTTAGTGTTCAAGTAAGGCTATGAACTATTAATGAACTGCTTCCTGTAGTACAGGGTTTGATTCTCTCAGCCTTCATTTGTCTTGTTTATTTCCGAGCAATTAACTTTGCCAGACAAGGGACATGCATCCAGTTGGTAGTCCAGTGGCCTAATGGACAAGGCACTGTCATAATAAATGAGGGATTGTGTGTTTGAGTCTCATCTGGATTGACATAATCTAGATACATGTAGAACTTTTTATGCATCGTTTAGTAACATACCTTCCTAATACTATATTTGAGTGTATACCACGCTGTCGAAACACCCTTGCATCGAACACTGCTTTGTTAAAATGTATTCAGCAAAATTCACTTCTGCAATTCGCTGAATACTTAAGGGGCAAACAAATACTTGCCCCGTAACCCAATGGAACTAAATCTACCTATACCAAACCCACCCATGTGGGGGGTTGTGCCCCACAACCCACCCAAATTAAATATACCAGCTCCAAGATCGCACTACAGTGGAGAAAAGGGCAAAATTTGTAGTAAAACTACGTCTTTGTCCTTTAAGTATTCAGCGAACCGCAGAAGTGAATTTTGCTGAATATGTGGCAATGATGTTGTGTTCAATGCAAAGGCTTTATGATGGCATAATATAGACCCTCATATTCTGGTGTGTATATCCTTGAAGATTGTTAGCACATGCAGGATACCTTTGTTATTTGAATTCCTGCATCCTTTACATAGCTACTAATTAGTGTTTAATTATGTTATTTGACTCTAAAATCACAGTGGATCTCTTGTAGTTTAATGGAATGCCAGATGCATTTCCTATTTATAAGAGTTTCAAAGAACAAGAAGTTTAATGCTGCTCATGTTATGTTTGATTTCAATGTGCAAGCATTTTGTTTTGTTTAGCAAATGTCTGTTAATGTTCTGTTATAAGATTTTAAATGAATTCTAAATTAGCTATAAATCTCTGATCAGTGCAAATCAGGTTCAGTTTGCTATTCGTGAATTGTGTTAAGATTCATTTTCTCTTCCTACTGAGACACAAATGTCTTTGTGCCATTATTCCACTTCTGTTGCATTGTTAGCTACGACTTGAACTGTTACACTGTCGCATACTAATGCTTCATCCAAACCATAATTCTTGAACATGACAAATGTAGTTTTCTTTGTGTTCTGCATCTTGCAAGGGTACATAAACTACGTGAAAAAGTTATTAGAATATGGCATATTTTTTTTCATAGGGAAAATTGAGAAATGGTCTTTCAGGTTTAACAATAGATTGCAAATTGTTGCCATGCATTCTGTATGCTATTGTTGGCTTATTTTATTTATTTATTTGTTTATTTATTTATTTGTCTTCAAATATTCTGCATTCCCGACCAACTTGTGCCTCAGCAAGAAAAGAAACCAGAAGTCACAACCATGGGCCTAGTAGTGAATTGTGAGTGATGTGGTGTTTTAGAGGTTTTATGTTGACTGACCGTTGGCTGACACAGGTATAACTCCACGTTTCTGAAATACTTACATCTCTCGAGTTCTTCTGTCAGCTAGCAGAAGTAGTGAACAGTCAGTAAGCATAAGATGGCCACTACACTGCCTTAGATTACCCAGTGTAATCAGACCAACCACAGATTTGAAGAACACAGTCTGTTGAGCCATGTTGCCAAAGGATGAAGGGCTAGAATTCTTCTTAGCACTCAGAGGTTAGAGAGAAACTACTGCAGTAGACCTTTTACAGGGGTCCAAATGGATAGAAGAAATTGAGGTCAGAATGGAGAGATAAAACTGAGATCTGAATGCAAAGATCAAATTCGGGTCCAAATAGACAGAGATGGAATCAGCAAGAACTGAATTCATCTTCAAGTCTCAGGGAGTACCTTCATGTACTGGACACTGTTTTCACAAAATCTCACCAAGATGATACTGATATTTAGACTGTATTATATATATCATGGAGTGAGGTAGATTAAAAAATAAAAAAGGCAGCTAGGTGCACAATTCCTAATATTAAAAACTATGCAATCCTGGTGCATGCAGTGGTGACTTTATGGAAAAAAATGACAATGTAGAATCCTCAGGATATGGAAACATTCGTACACTGGGGTTAGACCAGGCAGATGGGGAAACTAGCCTCCTCTGGTAAAAGGAAGTAGTATTCCACAAAAAAGCACAAAAAATTATAGGCCAAAAAAAGAAATAAAAATGACAAAGTGGACTATTGAGGATAAGGAAGAAATTATGTATTGTTACTATTATGCAAGAAGTGCCAAATTTCTAGATAGAAAGATTAAGAGAGAAATTAGAGGAAAGAAAAGTACTTGCACTCAAAACCTGTCAAAAGCTGCAAATAAAAAATGTTCTTGCATTAACACAACAGAGCCATGACGGAACAATGAATCTCCATATTAAGGAGCAGGAGGTAACTGAAGAATGAAGTATGGAGATAAGAAAATGAGATCTGGTATCGCAGTTAGGGCCTGATATAATGGTTAAGGTGTTTACCTCATAATCAGAAGATACAGGGTTTGATTATGCCCTTTGAAAGAGAAATTGGCTAGACTTAACATGGTCCACAGAGGCAGTTAACCTAGGAATTATCAAAGGTACAATAGTTATGGAAAGGAGAAAACAAAACTAATCAATGTCAAAAAGTAGCACCAAAGCTATTTAAAGGGAAATATAGGCAAAGGTGCTCAGGCATAGAACATTTCACAATACAAAAAATAAGAAAACAAAAAGGGAAAGCAGAAAAGAGGATTAGTAAGAAAAAAAGTTAAACAAACAGAAAGAGAAGTTACAGATTTTCTGCAAAATGAATGATTTTGTATTGAAAATCCAATACAAGTAATGACACAATATGATGGAAAATTAGTCTGCAGTTTAAGGATAAGCAGGTGAAGTGGGATACATCTGAAGACATGCCATAAGGTGATGCTCTGGAGCCCTCTGTAGGAGGCTAGTATAAAAGTTCAGTTGAAGTTGCACCACAAGGCAAGGAGCAAGAAACAGAGGCAACTCTGATGCAGGCAATGTTGGAGAGTGAAGGGCCAATGAGTTCCCTTACAAAGGAGCAAGAAGAAGCAGGGTACTTCTGAAGAAGATATGTCACAGGAAGATATTCTACAACTTTCTGCCGTATACTCACAGGAAATTGAGAGCAAAGAAGGTACTGTAAGTCTAGATGAAAGTGTTCTAAGGGAAGAGCTGCTTGATTTAATAGAAATGGAAGGACATATTAAGATTGACGAAAGAATTGGATTACAAAAAGTAAATAAGACCCAAAATGTTAGACGTCTGGTAAAACAGATGAGCAAAGCAATTAGGACAATTAAAAGACATTCATGTGATATAACAAAAATAAATAGGATATATTACTGTGCAGGTAAATTAATAACAGATAAAGTCTTACAAAAAAAAAAGCATAAAGCAATAAGGGAAAGGAAGGGAAGAAATAAAATTCCATCATGGAAGCAGTGAATTAAGAAAACTATAAAACAAGGCAAGGAATGTCAATGTAAGAATATGGAACAGGGTACATCAAAATATTTAGAAAGATAGACATGGCAAAAGCAACACACAATATCAAAAGAGAACAGGATATATCATACACTATTGCAAAAAATAAAGTAAACATACCAGCATAGGCAGAAAAACTTAGAAGACATGCAGTTACATACAAATTAAATGTAGAAAATAAGCAGTTCGTTGATGATCCAAAAATGTTTTATAGTGAACTGGGAAACAAAGCAAAATGAAAAGAGACACCACCAAAAAAAGAAGAAATGTTTATGCACATCTTATGGAACATAAAGATACTGAATAGATAGAAAAAGTAAAAGAAACAGTAAGGAATTTTAATGTAGAGGATATGAAATAGTGTTCTGATGAAGTCTTGTCCTTGGGACAGATGAAAGCGCTTAACTAATGCAATAAACTTTTTTTCTGGAGCATCTTGGTCAGCCTTCTGGTGGTTCGAGTTTTATATTGTTGGTTTGCCTTTGGTTAGGATATGAAATAGGATGAAATAATGGTCAGAGAAATTGAAACAAAATTAAGGAAAGCTATCTAAGTAACAGTTACTTATGTGAGCATCCTGAATGGACACTGACCTGGTTAACAACAGAAAAACAATACTCCTCCTTAAGACAGAACCTTCAAGCCATCCTAAAAACTATAGATCAGTAACTTTTCTTCCAAAAATATACAAACTTTGTTTTGAAACTGGTGCAGGCAGAGTTTATAATCATTTAGAAAAAAAATCAATTATGGCAATAGAACAATATGTTAAAGAAGAAAATCATATGGAACAAAGGATCATTTGTTGCTAAATAAAACCGTAATAGAGAATTATAAAAATGTGAAGAATTTAAGTATAGCATGGATAGATTACAAAAAAAAGCATTTGACAGCATCCCAGGATAGTGCACTATGTACATGTTAGTTTACAAAGTCAATTGAACATGTGAGAGAAACAGATAAATACAGGTTCTGTAAAAAAAAAAAACTGCAAATAGTCACGTATTTTGTTACTGGATGTGGTACACTCTTGGCAGATGGCTTGTATACTGACAGACACAATAATGTGCCAACATTGTTGCATTAAAGATTGTTTAAACACTACAATATTGAAGTAGTTGAGAAGCATTGGAAGCATGAACCACAAAGCATAACTGAAAAAAAGAGGGCAGAATATCAAGGCAATTTCTGACTGCCAGATTCTTCTACAGTTTGCTGTGAGGGAAAGGTTAGTTTGCATTATATTTGTTGTGTTTTGTATTACTTTATTGCCTTTTTCTATTTTGTATATTGTGATTTGTTTTCTTTACACTGTTTTACTTGCATTCTGCTTTTAACTGCATACTAAAACTTGAAAAGAGACCACAGCTCTGTCTCTTGTGAGTCGGACAGAAATTAGAAGAGGTCTCTTAAGGAGTCACACATAAGCTACAACAGGTCAGCTAAGGTTAATCATCTGTGAACTGAGGGGTGGAGCTAGGAACTAAACCTTCTATTTAAGGGGTAAAATAAAACATTTCAGAGCTTTACTGGAAAGGCTCACCCAGATTCTGCTACAGTTTGCTGTGAGGGAAAGGTTAGTGAAGGTGTGCAGTTACATTATTTTGTGGAGGCTGCTGATCACCAGAAAGCTTAATAACTGCTTTATAGGTAACAGCTTAGAATCTGTGCTTATATTCTGATCCTGGTGAGAGTAGGAGCAGAGTACATTGATTCCTGGCTCTTTCTGGTTGGAGAGTGAGTGTCTGTGCTTAACATACCTAATTGGTCTGGTTGCTCTTTGAAGCATCTACCAGAAAAAGGCTACAAGCCTGCAGACCCTTGCATCATCTGAGACAAGACTGTGGATTGGTGCTAAAACTATCTTGTTTTAACTAGCACTAGCCATTTATTTTTTTAGTTTCAGCACTAAAAACTATTTCCTAGTTCTCAGCACTTGCTCAGACTTCATTGTAAGCACTAAATAAACTACAAATTACTACAGCACTCAACTTTCATCACTTGTCAAGAGGAAAACAGTTCTTAGTACCAAAATTAATGCGCACCTATCCAGGCATGTCCATGGGACAGCTCCCAGTGTCTTCTCCTGTCCACCTGATGAATCTGGGCATCTTGGGGCAATGTAGCAATTGCCTCATGTACACTGACAACCCTCTCTTCCTACCTACTGCAACCTGTGAGAGATGTACTTATATAACCAAGTGGAAGCCAAGCTCTCTCCAGCTAAGACTGGACTAGACAGTCAAGAGGAGAAGGTTAACACCTGTACCACACCACATTCAACACATAGTCCTTCAAAACCCACACATAGAAACACAAAGCACACAGCCACATTCACAGATGCTCTCAGTAAAAATCTGCCCAAGCAACATAGACTTCCCAAGATAAAACACAGACAACCAGCACCCCCCCAACACTACTCAAATGGCACATAACCCACAAAATCAGTGTGTCACTCAACCTCAGCTCATAAGGCAAAGCAACGGACCCAACACACTAGTCATAGGTGACTCTATAGTCAGGCACACTGATATCCACTCACCAGGCTAAACAAGGAGAAAGTTACTGTCAGCTGACTGTCGGGTGCCAGGATCTGCTACATAATGCACACACTCAGGTCACTCCACAACAAGTACAAATATGACTCAGACATTGTCCATGTTGGTGTGAATGACCTGAGATGTACCTCTCTGGACTACATGGAAAGAGACATGGAGGAGCTTTTGGATCTTGTAGCCCAGGCAGGTATGACCCTAGCCCTGAGTAGCATCCTGCCATCACCCAGAATGATACCACAGTACAAGGACAAAATGGTTGACTTCAACAATTGGCTAAACTTCTGATGTCATTCTAAAGGGATCCAGTATCTGGCTGCCTGGGACGACATGGTCGAAAAAACATGATGCTTTGCCAGAGACAGCCTGCACCTGTCTCCCCTGGGATTCTGGATACCAGCTAAGGGTCTTGCCACCCCTATAGTGTCTTTTTTAGGCAAGGTTCAAATGCTAAATTCACCACCGTAATTGGTACAGACACACAAACTCAGATGGTAATGCTACTCAATGCTAGAAGTCTAAAACCCAAAATGCACTCACTCAAGGTACTCCTTAAAATGGAGAACATCAACATCTGTGCAGTGACAGAGACCTGGTTCAAGGCTCCAGAGAGCACCCCTGAATTATCAGGCTATAATTCATACCACACCTTTCGGCCACCTAACCTGGACCAAAACACGAAACGCAGAGACGTGTCCATATTCATTAAGGATATCCACAGCTCTAGGCTAGTTGCTCAATATAATGCATCCAAAATAATCCAAGTGCAACTAACACTGGGCAAGACTGCAATCCAGGTTGTAGCTTGTTACAGATCCCCCAATATGCCCCAGAATTCCCACTCTTCATTTCTTAAGATACTGGAAAATATTAAGGTACAACCCAATACCTTAATTATGGGCAATTTCAACTACCCCACCATCATCTGGGAAAACTACTCATGTACCAACTCATTCCCTCAACGTTTTCTGGATTTCATAAATTCCAATGCCTTGGATCAGCTTGTCCACACCCCCACCAGGGGCATCAATATCCTGGACCTGGTCATTACCAATATGGGTAACCGGTGTTCCACGCCAGTGGTTAACTCCTCACTGGTCAGATCCAACCACAAGCTAATCACCCTAGACATCCATATCCTACCCACACCCCCCATTAAGGAAACCACCGCTGAAAACTACTCCAAAGCCAACTTCATGCTTCTTAACACAGAAGTGGAAAACTTCACGACACCCATGCAGACAGAAAATAGAGTTATGACTGCTGAATCTTACACAAATGCACTGTATAAGTACATACACGAGTGCATGGATCGTGCCATCTCCAACAGAACAAAGATGCTATCCTCCAAAAAAAGGAAGCCAATTTGGTGGTCTCCTGCCATAGACAAACTCTACAACAGAAGGAAGAAGCTGTTGCAAAAAAGAATAAAATCCCAAGATTGGAGGAACTCCCTGGTCAGCCTCAGCAAGAAGCTAAGATCCCTCATAAAATCCTCCAAAGCCTGTTATGAAAATAAAATTGCCACTGATTCCAAAGACAACCACAAAGCTTTCTACAGCTATGTCAAGAATCTCAATGGCAACACTCAGGTCTGCTCTGAGCTACAGCACAATGGCACTAAATATACAGAACCAACCAATATTGTCAACATCCTGATAGATAGGTTCAGTACTAACTTTACCCTCCACTCACCCTCCAAAGGGCCCATCTTAATACTGAAATAATGCAAAGCCCCTGTATTCACAGATGAACAAGTAAAGACCACACTCTCCAAAGCCAAGAACACAGCATCCATGGGACAGACAACAGAACGAGCTGGCACCCCACCTAAGTACCATGTTCAATCATAGCCTCACCTCAGGCTATGTGCCTACTGAATGGTGAAGAGCAACGGTTATCCCACTCCACAAAGTGGTGCCACCATGGACCCCAGAAACTACCGCCCCATTAGCCTGACGAGCCTGGTCTGCAAGGCCATGGAACATATCATCTTGAAACTTATAAACAAAGACATAGGTAACCTCCAAACCCTGGACCCTACTCAGTTTGGGTTTGTAAAAGGTAGATCATGTCTACTAAACCTGATTGACTTCTTTGAAGCAGTCACTAGAGCTATAGACGAGGGCAAGGTAGCGCACAAAGCCTATCTTGACTTCACCAAGGCTTTCAATACCACCCCCCGCACTGGAATTATAGATAAACTCACTAAACTGGGCATAAATTCCTATGTCACAAGATGGGTAGCCAACTGGCTCACTGACAGAACCCACACAGTAAAAGTAGCCGACTTCAAGTCCGACTTCAGACCAGTGATGAGTGGAGTACCACAGGGTTCGGTCTTGGGTCCTCTCCTACTCGGCATCTACTTCTCTGAAGTGCAGGCCAACAAAGAAGGTCTTTGGCTAACAAAGTTCGCAGATGACTGCAAACTGGAAGACATAATAGAATCCCCTAATGATGTAGACATTCTACAAAAGGGCCTCACAGAGACAGATGCTTGGTGTCAAAGTCATGGCCTGAAGCTCAATGCCAAGAAGTGCATTGCCATCCCCTTTGGGAAAAACTCAGTACTCTTGAACTACCACATAGGCGGTAGCTCACTAAACACAGAAAGTGTGATAAGACACCTCGGGACACAGATGGACAGTAGTCTCTCTTTTGATAACCTCATTGCCACAGTTGTTGGGAAATCCTTCTATATGGCACACCTCATCACAAAAGGGTTCTCTTCTAGAAAAAAGGAGGTCATTGTTCCTCTCTACTCATCCCTCATCAGACCCATTATAAAGTACAATGCCCCATTTGGCATGTATTTCACAAAACACCTACAGCAATTGGAAAGGCCACAGAAATACCTCACTAAGAGGATTACCAGCCTCAAACAGATGCCATATGCTGACTGTCTCAAAAAACTCCAGCTCTACTCCATCGCATATCGCCTACTTAGAGGTGATCTCTGCCTAACATACAAAGCTATGTCAACCCAGAGCTGTTGGACATGCTACACTTAAAGAAATCCTAGTCTCTCCGAACCACATGCTCCAGGGACCTAAACCTTGTCACCACAATAAACAGAATGTGCTGGAGGGATAGATTCCTGTCCTAGAGACTTCCTATACTGTGGAACAGACTACCCATTCATGTCAAGCAAAGTTCCTCATTAGCCCTCTTTAAGAAAAATCTTGACGACTGGATGGGAAATAGAAAATTCACCCCGGGGATCACTTCTGCGCCACTGCTTGACAGGGGCATAGGAAAATAATTTTCTTGGGTGGCAAAAGCCAGGGAACATTTTTGGCTAGGCTTATATAGGCCCCAGGGCCGATAGTCTAGTACCTACCTATGAGCCTATCACATCTCTAATCTGTGACTAGCAATATACTATCACCTACCCCTTTGGGTGTTGCTACTAATGTATGTAATAGATCTTGATTTATTCTTAAATTATGGTTATCCTGAAAGAAAATTCAATGCCAAAGAACTCTATAAATGTAGTTCCACAGGTGATATATTTGTGGCAGTGCTGATGGTACTAGGGGATCCTACATGTGTAAGACTATGAGGAAGCTGTCACAGCAAAAAGGCAATCACCTATACATCACATGCATCAGAGCATCAGTGACGAATTGTATATGCACAGTATTAGCTATGTATTTGCAGGGGGTGAGGGTACTCTTGATAAAAAATTAACTTTATCGATAATTAAGAATGTGTGCAGGCCACCTAGATTAGCATTGAAAGTATACTTGAACTGACACCTTTAAAATAGATTCATAACATCTTGTTTCATGTGACATAGCTTAACTATTAAACACATTTGATTGTTTCACTGGTATGGTTGCCTTTATAACATTATTACTTTTGTTTGCGTAGTATTGATTTCAGCAGGTCTTTATTGTAACAGTTCTTACTTTTCTTTCAAATATTTTCAAACTACTTTTAACTAGTGTGTAGTGGTTGTCATGTGACCACATATGCTTATTTTTTTAAGTGGTTGTATTTTTTGATGAATGTTCTCAGGATTCCGTGTGTGTGTGTGTGTGTGTGTGTGTGTGTGTGTGTGTGTGTGTGTGTGTGTGTGTGTGTGTGTGTGTGTGATGGGTCTATAAATATATATATATATATATATATATATATATATATATATATATATATATATATATATAGATATATAGAGAGAGAGAGAGAGAGAGAAAGAGAGAGAGAGAAGAAAGCACTCTACATTTCCTAAATGTTGATTGTTTTCTTCCATATTTGTTGTGGTTCTGTGTGGTTCTGTTTATATAACTTTTATTTTACATGCAGTGTTTTTTATGCATGTATAGTCCTTTTGTTTTTATTTTTAATAGCTACTAATGGCTTTGCCTGAATCACATGCCTGTCAGTGCCACAGATGAGATGGTCTCTACATTGCTTGTACTGAATTTCAAAACACTCACACCAAATCGCTGAAAGCTCAAATTACTGAAAACTCATTTCTCTGACTCACATTTCATTGAATGTAAGTACTATTGGCAAATAAAACATATATGCCTTTTTCCCCACTGTAGTGCAATCCTGGAGTTAGACTATATAGTTAGGGGAGCACAGCCCACCACATTGAGGGGGGCAGGGCTCACCATCTACTTTTGGTTTTATATTGTTAGCTTTCAGTGAAATGAGATTCATAAATATAAAAGCTAAGTAAGTGTGGGGTATGTCCCCACATCCCCCCTAACTATATACTAATTCCAGGATTGCACTAAAGTGGGGAAAAGGGCATGTACATTTTATTTCCCAGCCGTACTTACATTCAGAGAAATGTGATTCAGTGAAATGAGTTTTCAGTGATTTGAGCTTGCAGTGACTTTTTGAGGGTGAATTGAAATTCAGTGAAATGAGATTTCAGTGAATGAAACTAGACCCATATATATATATATATATATATATATATATATATATATATATATATATATATATATATATATATATATATATATATATATATATATATATATATATGTGTGTGTGTGTGTGTGTGTGTGTGTGTGTGTGTGTGTGTGTGTATGTATGTCGGCAGTCTATGGGTCTGGCTATCCACGAAGAGAAGCCACGTTTCTGTCTTCATCTCCATTTTCTGTCTAGCCAGTGCTATTGCTAGTTCTAGATCTCAGTTGAAGCATTTCTAGAACACCCCAAATAGAAGTTTACTTTTTATCTCTTGGAGCACAATTCTTTATATAGTTCTGTGGTTCTCGTACCTACGTCTTAATTCCTTTTCTAGTCAGGTAAAACATTTGTAAGTGATGACAACTAGCAAAATGTGTCCTATCCCTTCAGCACTGTTCACAAAATTCCACATCTGATGCATTCAATTAAAACCTGGCCAAGGAGAACCTCACAGGAAAGCATTGTTTGAAAGCAGAAATGATAACTGAAGCATACAATGGAAAATACATAACATTTTTTTATCAGTTAGAAAAACATGAGGACTTTCCAAGAAAATGCAAGTAATTAACTCTCTCTTTTTTGATCAGCAAGCAAATTTTGAAATTATATGGCTATGTAAGAGGTTTGAGAATATGCTTTATGAAACTACTTCCAGGCAAATATTGTACCAAAACTCCTCACTATATCTAGGGAGGAAAGACTAAGGTCTCATGCAGTTGCTGATATCATACTCTGAAGTACTGTTGTAATTCTAATCAGAGCTTTTAGAAACAAATCTCAATCCCAATCTATAATCAAAAGGCCCTTTTGTAGAATGTCTACATCATTAGGGGATTCTATTATGTCTTCCAGTTTGCAGTCATTCTTAACAGGCAGACAGTTCTGCTATAGAATATAATGGGCCAATTTTAAAGCCATTTGTAATTGCATTAAGACTCACAGGAATTGTTATAATGGTCGTGCAGTGAAAAAAGTTAATTCTTGCTTAAGGTGACATAGCAATTCCATTACTGCCCATGGTTTGGTTTTCATCTGAGCTGCCTTTTCTTCACCAGTCCTTCTTGTGTCTGCATTACCTTTCCTTGGATGTTGTGAATTTCTTCACATCCCATAGATATGCCGTAGGTAAATTACTGATCCTTCAAGTTGCCCATAGGTTGTAAGGTGTGTGTGTGTGTGTGTGTGTGTGTGTGTGTGTGTGTGTGTGTGTGTGTGTGTGTGTGTGTGTGTGTGTGTACATGTGTGCGTGTGTGCGTGTGTGTGTGTGTGTGTGTGTGTGTGTGTGTGTGTGTGTGTGTGTGTGTGTGTGTATACATACTATGGGCATGTGTGTGAGTGTGTTAGTGTGTGTGTGTGTGTGTGTGTGTGTGTGTGTGTGTGTGTGTGTGTGTGTGTGCCCTCTTTGGTAATAGGTGCTAACCCCAGTCCTATTGCTGTCCCTTCCCTCAATCAGCTTACCTTCATAAAAACCTTCCCATAACACTGCCTCTGTTCAGATGAATTTGAGACTACTATTATCAGGGTTTTAGTGTTAATATCGGGAAAGGAAATTGTTTTCCTTTCTCGATATTATTTCATATAATGATTTTTGTTTTCAGTATTGGGTATGTTCAAACTTTTTTTGTCAGTGTTTTCAATTTGAAATTAAATTAGTTTGATTATACTCAATTGGACCATATATATATATATATATATATATATATATATATATATATATATATATGTATGTATACATCTGTGTGTCTATATATATATATATATATATATATATTCACTAGAGAATCTCGAAATACTGAAATCTCGAATTTCAGTATTTCGAAATTCTATGCCCGAAAGCTTGAAATCCCGAAACCCCATAACCGCGAAATTTAAAATCGCAAACCTACACTACAAATGCACCACACACATACACATACACACAATCTCCCCCCACAATCAAACATACAATCTTACACTACAGACAAGCAGGGGGGCAAGCCTCCATGCACCCCTCATGTGGGGGGCTGTGCCCCCACCCCACCTCCTTATATATACCAACTCTGAGATCGCACAATCACACACACAAAGGTAACTCACACCCACACTTTTCACAGCCCCTTACACACACACATCACAGCCAAAACACACACTAACATACACTAAAGACCCTAACCAACACACTCATACACACTTACCTGAACTTACACCTATCCATTCACACACCACAACACCAGAAACTCTGAACTATTTTGAATTCCGCGCTTCTGGTGTTTCGTGATTTAAAGCTTTCAGCTATAGCATTTCAAAATACTGAAATTCGAGATTTCAGTATTTCGGGATTCTATAGTGAACCCATATATATATATATATATATATATATATATATATATATATATATATATATTTTTTTTTTTTTTTTTTTCCAGATTGGTGACCTTTTCTGTCAGTAGAAAGATGCCACCACCAAAATCATACTTGTGCTGACCATAACAGCATGGTCAATCCTAAATCAGTGCTAATCTGCAATTAACAATGTATGTTAGGATATGCTTTTGACAGTTATGTATTAATTGTAGTTTTTGTCTTAATGATTAGATTCTGTTCAGAACATTAATGGTCTACCAGTCAAGTGTTTATGTTTTTTCATCAATGGTCTACCAGTCAAGTGTTTATGTTTTCGGTGATTTCCTCTTGGGAGAAGAGTGGTACTGCAGGAGAGTGTCCTGGGATGGTTATTTGTCCGCTAAGCTACTTTGGCTTTAGCTCTCATTGCAGGTTTAAGGACCAATCACACATATTATGTCTGGGCATTGTGGTACCCATGATCCCACTGTCCAAAGAGTGGTTAGATGTAATAAGCATATCCTAGTTGCCAAGTTACCAACAAAGGCATAAAACACCACTAAGGTTGCCATTATGCCTGCCTGTATAACAGTCTTCCTGTCACTGGGGAAGAGAGAGGATAGAGGAACAAATGGGCAATGCTGATGGGGAGGATTGTAGTCAGTAGGTACAGGAGAAAAAAAAATCATATAGAAAAAAGAAATAATTTAATTGTGTCAAAGACAAAATAACACAAGAAAAGGTTCACATAAGACTTCTAAAATATAGATGTGTCTTCTAAAAAATAGATGTCCTTTATGAAAAATATAATAAATGTATTACTCATTTACTGCATGTGCAAAACAAATTATATAACTTCTTTAAGTAGTTCTCAAAAATAAAATATGTAAATACGTAAGCACAAACAAATGATGAATTGTATTAAACATAGTCACAGATTAAAATTCTGTACATAGAATTCAAAGAACAAAATGGATAAATATGCCATAGATGTAAGTCAGTGAAATATAATAAAAAATGAAAACCACGTCAAAAGCAGACCAGGTATTGACACAGACAGAATCAAAAATGCCATCATACATAGCAGAAGAGAATGTAAAAGAAATAACCAGATATAAAATGAATGAAAAATATAAACTTAGATTTAATAATAAGTGGGTTACATGAATTACAAGAATGGCAGGTATTAACCAAATACAAAAAAGTATTTGGAGGATAAAATTAAAATATGAGAATATTAATGGATGGTATAAAATATTCTTGGACTACAATGAAATATCCATAAATGAAGGCAATAAATGAAATGAAGGTGTATAATTAGTCCACAGCAGAAAACTGAATATGCTTGACATTTCTCGCAAATGCCTCAGTCTGTTTGTTATGTTCAGAATCAGAAGACATACCTAGCTTCCTTATACGAGAGCAAAGCCTTTACAGAAAATGTACATCTCTGACTATAAAATGAAACAGCTAGCTAGCTAGCTAAATCTGCAATGTGTTGTCATGGTTATATGACTGGACCAATACCACAAAACAGGTATATTTTTCTGAAACCTGTATTTCTTAATGTGACCGAGTTACATGAAGACACTGTCGATTTTTCTAATACGTTAAAACTGTTGGAAGTAAAGAACAGTGATATCTTAGTTGCTATGGATGCTGATTTGCTGTATATGAATATTACACAGGAACATGGGCAACAATCTATTATGGAAGGTTTCTGTATTTATACTACATATAGTGATGAAAATAAATTTTACTAGAAATGGCTGACACATAATTTTTGAAATAATATTTTTTTCTGTATAATAATGATATTTTTACACAAATAGAAAGGAAATACTATGGAGGACACTTTTGTCCTGTTACATTTTTGTCTCACTTAGAACATGATCTTATCTTTAGTATCAAATGTCTATTTATCTTTGATTGAACTAGATCATATGTGCTCAGAAAATGTACTTAATGCATGATATGGTAGACTTGAGCTTTTGGAAGAGTTTTGTGTTTCTGTGAATTCTATTAATCTACTTATGTACTCTGAATATGAGCATGAATGCATTTTACATAAAATGTAATTTCTTGATCTGAATGTAAACATCTAGTTCTTTTCACATGCTGGTTATGTAATGCTCTAGATCCTGAAAGCTAGACTACAGCAGTATATGGACCAAGAATTACCACGTATGCAAGCTGTTTCTGGAAGTGGCAGAGGTGCAGCAGATCAAATTTCCAACATCTGCAAGATATTAAAGAATGCAAGAGATCTGCAGAATAAAATCCTTCTGCTTTATTGATGACTGTAAAGCCTTTGACTGTGTTGACCATACTAAACTGTGGCAATATCTTTCCAAAACAGGAAAGGCAGGTCACATTATGTGCGTCCTGTGGAATCTGTATGCAAAAAAAAAAGAAGCAACGGTTACAACTGACTATGAAAGAACTGACCAGTGCGGGATTGAAAAAGGAGTACAACAAGGTTGTAAAATGTCGCCCAATTTATTAAATTTATACACTGGCTATATCAAGGAAAATGTCAGCTTTCTGGAATCAGAATTACTGGGAGAAATACTAGCATCCATATGTATTCAGATGATGCCACTTTGATGACTTAAAGTAACAAAGAGTTGAAGAGCCTGTTGATGAAGGAGAAAATAGAAAATGCAAAAGCTGACTTATTGTTCGACTTCAGAAAAGATCAATAAATAAAATGATGTTAACTAGTGCTACTAGTTCTTTCACAAAAGAAGGGTAAGAAGTAGAGACAATGGCACATTTGGTTTTCCTGGGCTGAAAGATCTCTGCAGATGGTGACTGCAGTCATGAATTAAAATGATACTTGCTTCTCGGAAAGAAAGCTATGGCAAATCTGGATAAGATTTTAAAGAGTAAAGATGTCAGGTTGTCAAAAAAGTTCTATATGTGCAAAGTTATGTTTTTTCTAGTACTAACACATGGCTATGGGAGTTGGAATATAAATTATGCACTGGAAAATTGCTTTTAGCTGTAGTGTTGGAGAAAACTTAAAAATTCCATAAACTGCAGGAACATCAAATTAATCAGTGCATTCAAATGTTATTTTTGACAGACAGACAGACCTGGCATGTTAAAGTCCTTGGGGTCAACAACAGACAGGCTTGAGTAAAAGACTAAACAACAACACAAAATGTGTTTCCTGTTGATTATAATGCTGGGCACTAGCTTCTTGATAAAAGCAAAAATAGCTTAGCTTGCTTAACTGGCAACAAAAGCCCATTCACATTTCATGAAATAATGTTATAAACACGTCACTTAAATAAATCTTTATGAAAATGAAATGTAATTACAACAGAGTTTGCCTTCTATTTTTTGTTCTTGTAAATACAATCTACAGCAATTTGGGTGATATCTGAGGTAAATGTTATTAACAAGCATGAAAAAAGGATGAGAGATGTTAAATAACCACAATATTTCAAAACAATTCCACTGTAGCCCATCTTCAAGTTAAATAAGAGAAGAAGAGCCATATTTGTGCATATATTATTATTTCCAAGGAGGAGTTTTAACACCTATACAGGAACGAGTTTGGAGAAACATGAAACTGCTAGTAAAGAGTAAAGGTTTGGAGTGACACATGTCTTAATACTGATGCCATTTCAGTTACCTTTTGAAGTCCTGCCATGCCATTGTATGTCTGAAAACAAAGCATAAAATAAATATGTACATATTTATTTGTTTTGCTTCTTTGGATGTAAACATGTAAGTGAGCTGGTACAAGCTACTTTTCATCAACAGCTTTGGCCGCAAGATAAAGAACAAACACATAACACATGCAATGATAAGATACAACTATCCTGTACAATGAAAAATATTTTATTTAAATATTTAAATGACAAACTACTAAAAATCAAATACAAAGAAACAGTATTTGCATAATATATACACTTGGATTAACATACAAAAAAAGTTAAATTAGCAAAAACTGTGTACCCGGTTAGACATATATATCAAAAAATGTCAGATTAGTATACTCTGAGGTATAAGACAGTTAAACTTGTTGAGAAGAACTAGTGTTAATATTAAAATAATAAAAGAGAGCCAAAGATAAGTGGTTAACCTCATAACAATATATAATTGTAAAACAAAAAAACAGGGTAAACCAATACACAGCTGAAAGTTCACGATAATATATTTATTAATGGGTTAGTGCTTTCATGATCAAAACAACTGCTTCTTCAGATCATAAACATCACAGAACAAGACATAATTTTTGAAAATAAAGACAATCTCTCAAAATTATTCTGCATATAAGTCATTAGCTAATCAGAGCACCATCAATTAAAACATAAAATATTGCTCTAATCCGCTACATTATAAGCATGATCATCCTGTTAACCATGCATTTTAATTATAAAACAAAGACACCCTATCAAATCACTCTACATTCAGTGAAACATTGACAAATCAGAGCACATCCATTAAAATGCAAAGTGCTGTTCCAGTCTGCTTTATGTTCTAAGTGCATAAATCATTGATCAATCAAAGTACATCAATTAAAACATAAAATATTGCCCAAATCTGCAACATTCTAAGAATGACCATCATGATAACTATGCATTTCAAAGTAAAAACAAAGAATGCATGGTCAACCCTGTGGTCATGCTTAGAATGTAGCAGAATGTAGAAACATTTTGTATTTTAATTGATATGTTCTGATAGACTAATGATTTATAGGCAGAGTGATTTTGATAGAGTGTCTTTATTTGCAAAATGTACAGAATGTAATGGTAATGGTCTGAAGAAGCAGTCATTTTGTTCATGAAAGTGCTAACCCATGAATAAATATATTATTCTGAACTTTCAGCTGTGTATTGGTTTACCCTGTTTTTTTTTTTTTTTTGTATTATAATTAGTGTTAATAACTTAACTCTTGATGACAGTTACAGATTTATAGTCTGGTACCCATGATCTCTAAAGTATGCTCATATGCATTCCTGGGCTAAGTGACATTTCAGCTATCTCTAGAAAAGGATGACATATCTACAAATGAGGTTTGAGACAAACCAATTTGTTCAGGGACATCTTCAATGTTTGAGGGTTATGATGGAATGATAAAAAGGGGGGTTAGGGTTTGGGGAGAAGGAAGACTAGATGTTAGGGATGGATGGAAGTGAATGAAGGTTAGATAATGTGGTGGGGAAAGAAAGGTTAAATTAGAAGGGGGAGAGATGGAGAGGAAGACAGGTAGGTGTGAGCAGGGGCTTAAGTGGTCCTATGTGAGTGTAGCTGGGTAAGGGATCAGATTTGGGTGTGAACTTTCTATAGTGCAGGATTATATCTGAGAAGACTTGTAGGTACTGCAGTGGACAGGTCAGCCTTGGATTAATAGTTGTATGCATGGAGGAGGTGGGTAATGCCTGGTAACAAAGTTTTAGGGTACAATTTATCTGTGTGAGAGTCTTATTTGTTGGGGTAGGTATTGAGTAATAGGGGTAGTGGTTTGGGTATTTGGTAATGTCTTTCTTGCTGAGGCATTCTGTTAGAGGTTGATTGTCTGGGTAGGTTGCTGCACTTGTCGTACTGGTATTGTTGATGCAGCTATGGTGGGGTGGTACGATGTAGTTTCCTTCTTGAGTAAGTTGTAGGTGGGTGAGGAGTTTCCTGGTGATGTATCTTAGACAAAACATTCATTGCTGGAGAGAGCATGATGCCACAGCTTTCCTGTTGCTGGTATGGTTCCATCTGAGCCACAAATGACATTTTGCAGGCCGCAAGCTAAGTAGAATAATGGTTGTTCACTGCTCATACGTGGTGTGGTGCTAACCATTAAAAGGACGGGAGCAGGGTAGCATGGATTTATGGACAATCAGTCCATACTTGACTCCCTCATCATTTGGCATATAGTGGTAGTCTGAAGTAAAAAAAAAAAAGAGAGAGAGAAAAGTAAAGTATACCAAAACAAAATAATAATAATAATAATAATAATAATAATATATGTAATATACAGGTGCAGCGGTGGTTGATCGGTGACAGGGATAGGGTTAGAAGATAATGTGGCTGGTCATAGCTCTCAGCTGTTTAGACTTTCACAGAATGTCCAGAATTTGCCTCATATTTTTGGTCTGTTTCTCATAAAACTTGTGGTTCTCTCTGGCATACCATTGAGGACTCAATTCACTAAATAATGATGGACGTTTAAGTTTCCGACTTCACATCATTCAGAAAATGCATGGTAACATTAAACCATTTATTCTAACAACTTTTTACATTTATATGAACAATATATAAACATTGCCCATATTTTGAGCCTTTGTCCTGTTATTATTCTGGTGTTGTCCAGATTTCTTGTCTTAGGAAGTAGAGGGGATGTATTGCACAAACTTTAAAAAAAAAGTAAAGAAAAACAAGAAGGAATAGGAAGACACAATGAAAGGAAGGGACTGGGGTGGATAGCAGGAGGGGTAGGAGTTCAGGGAGGGAAATGTGCTGAGTGTGAGGGAGCACATTGCAGTGGGTGTTGAGAAGGGAGGCTGAGAGGAATGTTCCAGTGATGTCGTGGGGACTTAACAGGCAGGGGGTGGTGGTAAAGCAGGTCTAGGTAGAGGCAGTTACAGCCAGGGACTGGTAAGGTAGTTAACTTTCTGTACAGCCCTGCTGTAGTGTGAGCATGTTTTGAAAGGAAATAAATTAAATATCTATCTGTCTAGCTATCTATATACATGATTACTGTGCAAGAAAAAAAATAATAATAGTGGAGGGGGCATCCAGGTCATGTAAAGTAAGCTTGAGGTAATTTTAGGATGAACTTAGTTAGGATGGTCCTGGACCTTATAATTTACCACTGACGGGATTATTGCCTTGAGTTCAATGGCATCAGAAGTAAAAAGTGGTGGATCAGTCACTGCTTTGAGAAGTTAGGAGGGGAAGGGGCAGGACTGGGTATTTAATGCAAGGGCATTGCTCATGGGTTTTATGCAAGTTCTCACACACTTGTTCAAAGTGTGCAGAAATACATCCAGCCATGCAGTGTGGCCGATGGGAAGGCAGCTTGGTCAATCCAAGTTTGTTTTTGAATGATTTGGGAGGGTTACCTTCTTTGTTTCAGGAATTTCAAAGTTTTCAAGGTATGGGGAATTTTCGTGGGCAGAGGTGAGGAATAACTTTTCGGGAGCAGAGGGGAAGACCATGGGATGCATTCTCCCATTAATGTGCAGATTTTGTACCATATGCTCAAGCAATTTCCTGATTCGGCAGTTGTGGAGGAATTAATTGAAGAGTTTAAATAGAAGGTTGGAGAGGATGGTTAAATCTGCAAAAAATTGCAATCAGTGTGGGGGAAGGAAGAGATTTTGGAAAGTTTGGTGGAGAAGGAAAGTCAGGTGGGTAGGTTGTTGGGGCTGTCTGACAGTTCCCCATTTGGTGGTTTTAAGGTTTTGTCATTAGATTTGGTTCCTAAGATGTCAGACAATGAATTCCAGTTGATTAACCATTTGTCTTATCCTGAAGGGAACTCTATTAATGATTTTACTTCATTAGAGGACAAAAAAGTGAGTTATGCATCTTTGGATGATGTGGTGTGGGTCATTCCGGAGTTTATGGATCTGTGGTTGGTGAAAGTGGATATTGAGCTTGCGGTTCATTTACTATCTGTACAGGAGGAAGAGTGGCCATAGTTGGGCATGATGGTTGTAAACAAATTTTACTTTGACAAGGCTATGCTGATGGGATGTTTCGTGGCCTGTGCCACTTTTTAGAAGTTTAGCACTGCACTCTATTGGATTTGGCAGCAGTAAGTGAGCACTCAGAAGGTGGTACATTATCTAGACAATTTCCTAATAGCAGGCAAAGGGTTGGAAGGAGCTTTGGAGAGTGTGCAAGAGTTTTTGGGGATGTGTAAGGAAATGGGTGTCCCACTGGCTATGCAGAAGTTGGACAGCCAAGCCAAGGCATTGTGTTTCTTCGGATTGCTAGTGGATGTGGAATCTGGATTGTTTTGCTTACTGGTCAAGAAGATAACAAAGGAAAAGATTGGGTGGGTGAAGTCCAAGGGCAAGGTGCAGATTAGGGATGTCATGGAGCTTTTTGGGCTTCTGAATTTTGCATTTTGGGCAATTCACCCAATTCATATGTTTGTAGGTCCATGGCCTCTTTGTTAAAAGGGGGAGAGAAAACATCATTGGGTGAGGACTGGTAAGCTGGCACATGCTGATTTAACAATGCAGTTGTCCTTTTTGGAGCAGTTTAATGGTGTTTACTTTTGGCAGATGGAGTGGGTTGGCCAAGGGGAATTGCAATTGCTTACAGACATGACACGGGGTATTGGGACGGGAGTATTTTTAGTGGCTAATGGTTTGTGGCTCAATAGCAAGCAGATGGGAAGGATGAATGGAAGAGGGATGTAGACTTTCTGCAGTTAATGCTAATTTGGGTGGTGTCTGTGGTGTGTCAGGAGCAGAAGTGGGGAAAGGGTTTATTTTTCATTCGGACAATATTGCAGTGGGTGTGAGTTTTACAGGCTAAGAAACTATGAATTGCTTTTGTTAGTATTACATAAGTTTGGTTTTGCAGAGTTTGATAATTAATTTTTGTTTTACAGGTGTGCATTTGGCAGGTGCTAGGAATGGGATTTCTGACAGTTTGTTTTGCTTTCAATTTTCCAGGTTCCTGCAGTTAGATCTGGAAATAGTAGGTAAGCCAATGGCATTGCCAGATGAGATGTGGCAGATTGGACTGAAGTAACCAGACAGTTGGTTCAGGAGTGTTGGGCAACTTTAACAAGGAAGGAACATGGGATGGCATTACAAGATTTTGATGAATTTATTTTTCAGCTGCCTGAGGAAGAGGGAGTTTGGTCAGAATAATTATTATTGTAATACTTCGCTTGGGCTCGGGTGCAAGGTAAGGCAGTTCACTTGGTCAAGATGGACCTGGCAGTGATCAGTATTTCTGCTTGGATGACAGGGTTGCATGATTTTACTAAATTCTGGACTGTGGTTCATATGTTGAATGGGTGGGGTGGAGTTGCTGATGTGAAGGTGGACAGATGATGACCGTTGACAAGACAGGTTCTGAAGATTTTGTTATGGGGTTTAGCTTTGGTGAATGGTGATTCAAGGGATTATTATTTGTGGGTGATGTTGGCTTTATGGATGTATCATGGAGCATTTAGGGTGTCACAGTTGTTTGGCGACGTGACAGTATTTTCTGCATTGGTACACATTTGGTTGTATACATCTAAAATGGATCAGTTGGGTAAGGACAAGCAGATAGTACTGGGAAAGGACAGGAATGACTTGTTGTGTCCAGTGGGTTTGGCTAGGAGATTACTGGGGTCTTGTGTGGAGAGTCCTCAAGATTTGTTGTTTTGGTCAATAAGGGGTAAGGTGATAATGGGTAATCAGTCTGTATGTGTGATGATAGAGCCTTTTGGTATATTGGTTTTCTGCTAAAGAGATTTTCCACTCATTCCTTCTGCATGGAAAGGGCCTCAAATTTAGTGAGAGAAGGCAGATCAACTGGCGTTATTAAGAGGGTGGGTCACTGGTCTTCAAATGCCTTTTTGTCTTATATTAGGTAATTGGATAAGGTGGTTGACTTAGTATTAATATTTTTTCTTCTTCTAGGAAAGGAGATTGTCATTCTGGGTCATTCCTATATTCATTGGGCAGTGAAGATGGCTGCAGTTAGGCTAGCTGTCAGTGAACTGGGTTTACATCGTTTTGGGTGGAGAATCATATGATATGGTATGGTATCAGAGGCCTCAGGTGGCATCAGCTTGTAGATGAGTTTGCATTTATACAGTCACAAATTGGGATCCCACAAGTCTTGGTGGTTCATTTGGCAGGTAATGATTTATTTATTTAACATTTGTTTACCAGAAAAGTCCGACTGGGACAGAGCCAATTTTCAGTGGAAGACTGGGGAGAAATGCTCCAGAAGCATGTCTTTGGAATGTGGGAGGAAAATGGAGCATCCGGCAGAAGCCCACACAAACACAGGGAGAGCATGCACACTCAGCATAGAAGGCACTCCAGCCAAGAATCAAACCCTAAAACATCTTGCTGTGAGGTGACAATGCTAGTTGCTGCACTGCTGCACTGCCCAAATGGATATGGGAATAATTCTGGTATGATTACTTTGAAGTGGTTATACCTGGCAATGTGTATTATGTGGTCTGAGATAGTACCACAGTTATTCTGGAAGAATGCTGATAGTTTCTTGGATTTAGAGAGGGCATATCAGTTTGTTAATTTTAGGTTAGCAAGGCAATTATTCACTTTAGGTATTCATATGATGGAGCACAGGGATTTTGATGACAGGGATCTAGTTTGATTCAGAGAGGATGGAGTAAATCTGGGTGATTTTGGACCTGTTTAATGTACACTCAGGTTTGTTTTGGAAGTTTTGGTGAAGATCCTGCAGTAATTTAGGGTGAACAGCCTTTGTCAGGCTGGTGCTGGAGAAGAGGTGCAGACTTGTCCCTCTTCTGTTCCACCTCTCGTGCTGGGGGTTTTATTCAAGGAGTTTGGGGATTACAGTGAGCAGTGGGATGCTCCTTTGATAAGTAAGAGTAAACGAGCAGTGGTGATGACGCTGCTTAGTTAGACAGGCTGAACAGGGATATGCTGCCCTGGTAAATCGATACATGAATGTTCATGCTGTGATAAGTGAAAAATGACTCTCAATAAAGTTATGTTTATGGAAGCTTAATAAAGGTTGTCAAATGTCATTTGGTGTGGTGTGTTTTAGATTAGAGCTAGGCTAAATGACCCTGTGGACCATTTTAAGCCTAGACAAGTACCCTGTGTGAGAATCAAACCCTGCACCTTGTGTCTGTAAGGTAAACACCTTAACCGTTATACCAACCTCTCTTTTATTGAAGGGGATTGGGACAAATGAGATTAGATTACCTACAGTGAGTTAAAAGGCTTGAGCAGGTTTGTGAAAGGAGATTTCCCTAACTGCAAGAGAAATTTGAGATTTGTTTAATATAAGAATCTTTGGGATTCTTACATTGTAGTTAGATTTGTGCTATATATGTTTCTTAGCCAAAAGATTTAAGTACCTTTCTTCAAGAAGTTTAAATGTGAGAGTATTTAGTACGAATTATGTCCATAAAATATTTGTTTTGAGTATAGCAATGCAGTGAAATAGTGTTCATTTCAAGATACTGGGTAAATAAATATGAGAAGTTATTTGCTGTGGTCTATGGAATGGCAGTGTTTTGACCTTAAAGAGAGGTGATAAAAGGTGGAGAAAATACAAGTTCAGATTCAGCTGTCTGTAGTTGTGAAATGTTGTAGGCAATTCTGAATTATTGTTAAGACGTTAAAGGTTGTTCTTTCAACCTGATCATAAAATGGCAGTGTTATTTAATAGAAGATGAAGATATTAACTCACTTGATATAAAAAAAGCATTTCAATACCTATGAGTAGTCACTGTATTAAACATTACAAAGTGTTGCCCACTATGACTAAACTTATATGAAGAGGATCACCAAAGGAACACTGCAGCACTAAATCCAGAAAATTTATTGAAAAAAGTTAAGCGCTTTCGTCAAAATCACAAGACTTCATCAGAATGATGAAAGGTTCTAACGAAGTCTTGTGATTTTGACGAAAGCACTTAACTTTTTTCAATACATTTTCTGGATTTAGTGCTGCAGTGTTCCTTTGGTGATCCTCTTCATATATATTTTACTTGGTTTTGGTGTTCGTTGTTTCTAATTATCTAAAACATCAGTTTTTAAGTCCCTCCCAAGTGCTTATGATAGGATGCTTTAATTATTGAAACAGCAGCTTGAAGAATTGAGCTTTGTCTTTTCCCTTGAAGAAAAGCAATTGATTAAATTGTATATCCACCTTCTGAAACTAAAACCAGAATAAAAATAATTTTCTCTTTAGACCCTCTATTAGTATTTTCCACTGTGTCCGAAAGTTGATGGTGTATATGTATAATTACTGGCACATAGCTGCACATGTAAAGGGCACTTAACAGCCAGGATATTTAAGCTACTTGATCTGTGTGTCATGTTCCAGTTAGAGTTATGTTTTACCGATGCCGCTTTACTCTGTCACAGTACTATGATCTAGCCATTAATCTGAATGCTATACAAGGAATGATTGAATGTTTCAGAATTAATACTGTTGATTTGTGTTCCTTAACTTTATTACTGTGTTTTCTACATATGTATGAGTATATGGCTATTCACTTATCCCATCACTGTTTCTCTTTTACCCACAATTCTCAGGTTTATTTGTCTACTACCTTGTAGTAATACAGTGGGACCTACCTAGCTGGCGAAAGGACCCGTGCAAACTACCCTTACAACAGATACTTAATTGAAAGTCTCTTGCCGTCCTGTAAAAGATCCCTGTTACCTAAAGAGGCAAGAAAGTACATGCTGCCTAAACCTGAACACTTGCCTAACAATTTGTATATGCTTTCTTGCACACTACATAGCCAGGATACCTAGCAGCCATACCCTCCCTCTACCCCTAAAGGTTTTTTCTTATACCTGTCCTATCCCTCTACCCCTTACACCATCTATTTATTTCTATCCTTGTACTTCTTCTGCAACTGTTTCTTGAGCTTTGCATACTTTCTACCAACCATCTCTGCTCACCAGCTTTGGCTGTAATTTCATTATTTGCCCACTAGATGGCACCATAACCTAGGCTGATTCCTAGCACTGTTTACCCTCACATTAACTGGTGTAAGGCTCAGACCCTACACTAATTTCGGATAGCCTAAGTATCTTTTCTCCTGCACAGTACGAGTAGCTCTTTCCTATCCTGCTATTATCACTCTGTCTGAGACTCCCTCCCAATACCTGATATCCATCTCTCTACTGTCCCTTACCTTGCACTTCACAGCTTCTACCCCTCCATACTTACCTGTATCTACTGAACAGTTCCTCAGAATTCACCTGCACACAGATAGGTTTTCTGCTAGTCCTTAGCCACTTGTTTCTTCCCTGCTCTGTTCGCCGTGCGACACCCCCTTCCCCTAATTATCCAATTAGCCCATTACCGTTACCTACACACTAGATGCAGACACTCCCTTTCTCACATTCCCCTCTTCACTACTTCCACTTTACTTACACCACTCCCCATTCCACCATGCTTACTTCACATCAGCCTAAACTTAAAAATGTACTCCTCTCTCTTACATCAGTACACATACTACTCATACCACTCATACTTACATGGTATGAAAACTTACACATCACTGCACCAAAACAAACATCACCTACCAATCTACCCACTACCCACAACCATGCAAACATCACCTCTACCTCAACCTACCTCTCCTCAAAGTATTATAAGTTAGCCCACATTAATCTCCAATAAGCCAGACGATCACTATATACTCTCTTCAAACTCCTGCAGCTCTCACATACATTACAACAATACCCTCTTCTTCATGGGGATATCCACCCTAACCCAGGACCTAACAATACCCCACTAAACCCCCAACAGCTCCAAACCACCACTCATATTACCCTGACCAAAACTGCTAACTCCTTTTTGATAGCCCATCTTAATATACAGAGCTTAAACAATAATATTAGCCAACTGCATACTCTACTGGACATACATTCCTTTGATGTCCTTTGCCTAAGAGAAACCTGGCTCAAACCAGAAACAGAAGATAACGAGGTCATCCCACCAGGGTACAATATAATAAGGGCAGACTGAACAACAAAAAAAGGTGGAGGTGTAGCAATTTTTTATAAATATGATCTAAATATATATCTCTAGTAGACTTACAATTACCATTAGATAATCACGTAGAAATCCTTGTCTCTAAACTCCAACTCACTTCTAGCAAAGCAATCTATATAATATGCTCCTACCTACCTCCAGGCAATAATATCAACACCCTGGAAAATATCCTATGCTTCCTCTCATCTTCACTCCCTCAAGAAACCTTAGTACTTGGAGACTTCAATATAGACTGGAACTGCTGTACTTCCAATCAACCTTCAATCCATATAAACTTGTATGGCTGTTCTCAATTTATCACCACCACAACAAGAATCCATAAGCCTACTAACAAAGAGAGTACATTAGATTGGATCCCAGTAAGAAACCATCCCCTCATTTATATAGCAGACACCCTACCTGATGATATGAGCGACCATTCACTCACCTATATAATTAGGTATAAAACCTTCTTCCCTAAACAACCTATCTTTATTATTGTGCTCTATAACAATAATCTAAATGTTACCTTTAACACCAACCAACCACCCCAAATCTCTAATGCGGAAATACTTGCCCTAAAACTACATTTAAATAAAGAAAAATGCATAAATCTAATTACAGTGTACATCCCTCCTGGGAACAATGTGGATACACTAGAAAATATACTAAACTGGATTTCTAATAACTACCCCCAAGAAACCATCATCATGGGTGACGTCAACATTGATTGGAACCTATGCTCCTCAGAAACCTACCCCATCCACATTAACCTTCATGGGTTTACACAGATCATAAATACCTCCACCAGAATTGGAAATGCCAACCAAAAAAAGTATTTTAGATTGATTCTAATAAATAGCCAACCTCAAACATATAAGGCTGGGACTGCTCCAAATGACCTAAGCGATCACCTAATTACATATATAAAGAAAAATAAAACAGGCCTCCCTACAACTCCTATGTACAGGTCAATAAGAAATAGGAAGCAATTTGACCTTGCAAAATTTCAAGAAGAACTCAGATCCTGTAACTGGACAAAACTAAAGTATCTCCCACTAGAGGATGCAGTATCTATATTTAATACTACCTTCCTAGCCATACTCGATAATCATGCCCCCAAAAGATTAATCAAAACGAAATCAAATATTGCACCCTGGCTCACAAATGAAACTAAAGCTAAAATGAAAAACAGAAACAAATCATGGGATATATGGAGAGCAACCAAACTACCTCAAGACCACATCCGATTTCAGCAATTAAGAAATGTAACAAAAAAAATCAGTAATAACTGACAAGAAAAATTATTACTGCCAACTACAAAACAATCACCAAAAGAACCCTAAAAAATTCTGGGCAGGTCTTAACAATCTTCTCCACCCAGGCAAATCCTCTACTCCTACCCCAGAACAGGTATCTGATAAAACCCAAATTGAAGTAGCCAACACCTTTAACTCTTTCTTCACGAACACTATTCAAACCTTAGCTAACCAACTATCAGCTACCCATTGTTCTGTGAATGAATTCAATCCAGAAACTAAACCTAATTTCAATTTACAACCTGTCTCCACTTCTACTATAAGATCCTTACTTCAAAAGCTTAAACCTACCACCCTCTCCGCTGACCTCCTCCCAGCCAATACTTGCAAAAGCCTCAGATGTCATTGCCTACCCAATATCCATACTAATTAATCGCACCATCTCTGAATCTAACATCCCCACAATTTGGAAAACATCCCACGCCATACCACTTCATAAGGGAGGTAATTCCACGGAACTATCAAACTATAGGCCAATAGCCATAATGTCCCCTCTGGCCAAAATTATGGAAAAATGTATACACAAACAACTCCTTCATTATCTTATTCAGAATAATCTACTTACCAACTCACAACATGGATTTCGACCTAACCACAGCACAACTACTGCCCTACTCTCTTTTACAGATACAATCAATAGAAACCGTAATAACAAAAAATATCATCTGCTCTCTTTCTGGACCTCTAAAGCCTTCGACATGGTCAACCACCAACTACTTCATAATACTCGCAAAACCTTACAACTTGACAACCTAACCTTATGCTGGTTCCGTGTGTACCTCTCAGATAGGAAACAAGCCATACTCTGGGACAATCAACTCTCTGAACTCTTACCTAATACCATAGGTTCCACAAGGGTCCATACTGGGCCCACTTTTTCAGTTTTTATTAATGACCTACATAAAGCCATCCCTGAGGCAACCTGTGTACAATATGCCGATGATTCGACCTTAGTCTGGATACATCTCTAGAGAATCTATTAAAAACCCAATCCTGCTTCACAGCTGTGGAAAACTGGTTAACAGGACGACAGCTACTTCTTAATCCAAAAAAAACCAAACTGCTTCTTTTTCACCCAACCCAAAACTTCCCTTTACTGACTTTACCATTCAATCAAACAATGGGACAACTATCTCACCTGATCCCCATACCAAGCTATTAGGAGTTACCATAGACAATAAACTTAGATTTGATATGCATATTAATAATACTATTAAAACCGTGAACAAGAAATTAGGGTCACTATATAGAATAAAAGCCTTTTTAACCCCAATGACAAAAACAACCATTGCCCACACTCATTTACTATCTACTCTCTTATATGCATCCCCAGTTTTCACCAAGCTTAATAAAAGTGAGCTAAATAAACTCTCAAGTTCATATAATCACATTGCCAGATTTGCCACTGGCACTCCATATAGAACGCACCACTGTAATAACCTAAAAACCCTTGGATGGATAGAACTCCCTAACCTTCTCCAGCAAAATCAACTTATTGAGGCATTTAAGATACTTAAACACCCAGACAAAGCTCCTGCACTAAATGGCCTAATTACACAATATAACAACCTAAAGAGCCTATGAAATAGGCTTCTTTTTCAAAATGTCCAATCCCATAATGCAGGAGGTGATGCTCTATTTGCTAACGTCACTGCCAAATATTGGAACTCTCTTCCCTCTAGCATTACTACCATTACCTCCTTATCCCTCTTTAAAAAAAGTCTACTTCAATATTTTAAATCACACTGGCTCTGCCAATGTTCATTCCCGGATTAATTACCTCCTACCCTCCTAATATCTCCCACTTCTCTTCTTTCATTTGTTTCCCATGGTATAGACCATGACACTTCTTTCTTCCTCCTACCTTTGTATCTACTGAAACCTTATTTACCTCTGTATTGAGGCTAATTGAACTGAAATTGAGATAATTGTTCTGCTTAAAATTACCTTTGTCTTCTGGATTCATTGTAATAGATAACAATATGTATGTTTCCTATGTAATAAAAGATACCTTATGTATATTGAAACTTGTATATGTGGAGCTTTTCTCCCCGGGCCTCCGCTGAAAATGGACATGTATCCAGATGGATTATCCCGGTCAACAAATGTAAAATAATAAATAAATAAAATAAAAATCTTTAAAACTATACAAAACAAAAAACACTTTAATGCTGTAAGTTTCCAAGCTGAACTACAAGCCTGTGATTGGTCTCCCTTAAAACAACTCTCCCTTGAGGAAGCAGTATCTTATTTTAACTCCAAATTCTGACAAATACTGGAATACCATGCCCCTAGTCGATCCATAAGAACTAGAAGCAAAGCAGCACCATGGTTCTCTAAAGAGACAAGACAAAAAATCCTAGTAAGAAATAAGTTCTGGTCTAAATGGAGATGTACTAAAAGCCAAACTGATCACCAAAACTACAAACAGCATAGAAACACCAAAAAGAAATCTATACTCCTTGATAAACAAACTACTACCTTAAACTCCAAGACAGGCATCAACAAACCCCCCAAACATTTTGGACAGCTATTAATAGACTTTTACACCCAGGACACTCCAAGACTCCAACTCCTACAGCACTTTCCCTAAGCACACCTAAGGAGATTGCTGACACCTTCAATACCTCCTTTACAGAAACTGTACCGTATCTCTCAAATTCCTTACCTCTTGTTACCGCAACCCTCCCATTCTCTTTGACTAGCAAACCCCCTACCTTTCAACTAAATCCAGTCTCTACATCTTTCATTCACACCTTACTAATGAAACTTAAACCATGTAACCCATCCGCTGATCTCTTACCAGTGGAATACCTGCAAATTGCAGCTAAAGTTCTCTCCTATCCTATTTCCATACTAATCAATAGAACTATTACTGAAAGTTCTACCCCATCTCTCTGGAAAATCTCACACATAATTCCTCTTCGTAAGGGTGGTAACTCAACCGAAATATCTAACTATTGCCCCATAACCCTGCTCTCCCCTCTAGCCAAAATAATAGAAAAATGTATACACCGCCAACTACTTGATCACCTTCTCCTACACAACCTTCTAGCAGACTGTCAACATGGTTTTAGGCCATACCACAGTACTGCCCTACTATCCTTCACTGACTGCATCAACAAGCATCATAACAATAATAGGCTCTCTACTGCTTTGTTTATAGACCTATCTAAAGCCTTTGATATGGTGAACCATCAATTACTACTACAAATACTAGAACAATACTCACTCAACACAAAGACATTACAGTGGTTCAAGTCCTACCTAGAAAACAGACAGCAAGCTGTTCTCTGGGGCAACAACCTCTCTACTCTTCTTCCTGTTACTCTTGGGGTCCCACAAGGCTCCTTCCTGGGACCTCTCCTCTCCTCTATCTTTATCAACGACCTACAGTTAAATATTCCACAATCTACCTGCATACAATATGCAGATGATTCCACATTAGTGTGTTCTGCCACCTCAGCATCCGAGCTCCAATCTATCATCCAGTCAGTATTTACCTCAGTTGAAAAATGTTTTCTGCAACATTGCCTCCTACTAAACACTAAATAAAACAAGTTACTTGTTTTCACTCATACACAGAAGTCCCCTCCAATATATCTAACAGTCAAATCCAGCAATGGTACTATAATTACACCTGATCCAACCACCAAGCTCTTAGGAGTAACAATAGATCACAATCTCAACTTTGATACACATATTAACACTACAATTACAACTGTTAACAGAAAACTGGGCTCACTGTACAAGATAAAGTCCTTTCTCACCCCTGAAGCCAAAACCACCATTGCCCATACTCACCTAATCTCTACTCTTCTCTATGCTTCATCTATCTATACAAATCTTTCCAAAACTAACCTAAATAAACTAGCAACCTCCTACAACAACATTGCCAGATTTGCTACATGTTCACCATATAGAACCCATCACTGTTTAAACCTCAAACAACTAGGCTGGCTTGAACTCCAAAACCAGCTACTATTTCAGCATCTTACAATTACCTACAAGATTCTCTTTCACACTCTTTCACACTGATAGGACTCTTATTCTTTGTAGCATTGCCACTCCTTATAGAAATCTTACTACCCTCAGCAAATAAATTACAAGTAGCCACCCAAAAATACCTTAATAAAGCAGGGACTCCCTCTTCAAATTCTGTGGGTAAGAGTTGGAACAAACTCCCCAGCAACCTACAATTACTTTCATCCTTTAACCCAGATCAACACCAACCATCTAGCATACTTCCTTTTCCCCCTCTACTACCAACTAGGGCACAAACACATCCTATTCATAGTCAATATTGTAGCTTTTCTTATTTCCTTCTAACTTCATTAAACTTACTCTTCACTTTTCTAAAATCCCTCACCTCTTCCTGTTATTGTTCTATGTCAATGTTAATACTTATGCTACCTATGACATTTCACACTTCCTGATATTGTTCTATGTCAGTGTTAATACTTATGCTACCTATGACATTTCACACTTCCTGATATTGTTCTATGTCAGTGTTAATACTTATGCTACTTATGGCATTTCACACTTCCTGATATTGTTCTATGTCTATGTTAATACTTATGCTATCTATGACATTTCACACTTCCTGATATTGTTCTATGTCAATGTTAATACTTATGCTACCTATGACATTTCACACTTCCTGATATTGTTCTATGTCAATGTTAATACTTATGCTACCTATGACATTTCACACTGCCTGATATTGTTCTATGTCAATGTTAATACTTATGCTACCTATGACATTTCACACTTCCTGATATTGTTCTATGTCAATGTTAATACTTATGCTACCTATGACATTTCACACTGCCTGATATTGTTCTATGTCAATGTTAATACTTATGCTACCTATGACATTTCACACTGCCTGATATTGTTCTATGTCAATGTTAATACTTATGCTATCTATGACATTTCACACTTCCTGATATTGTTCTATGTCAATGTTAATACTTATGCTACCTATGACATTTCACACTTCCTGATATTGTTCTATGTCTATGTTAATACTTATGCTATCTATGACATTTCACACTTCCTGATATTGTTCTATGTCAATGTTAATACTTATGCTATCTATGACATTTCACACTTCTTGATATTGTTCTATGTCAATGTTAATACTTATGCTACTTATGACATTTCACACTTCCTGATATTGTTCTATGTCAATGTTAATACTTATGCTATCTATGACATTTCACACTTCCTGATATTGTTCTATGTCTATGTTAATACTTATGCTACTTATGACATTTCACACTTCCTGATATTGTTCTATGTCAATGTTAATACTTATGCTATCTATGACATTTCACACTTCCTGATTTTGTTCTATGTCAATGTTAATACTTATGCTACCTATGACATTTCACACATCCTGATATTGTTCTATGTCTATGTTAATACTTATGCTATCTATGACATTTCACACTTCCTGATTTTGTTCTATGTCAATGTTAATACTTATGCTATCTATGACATTTCACACTTCCTGATATTGTTCTATGTCAATGTTAATACTTATGCTACCTATGACATTTCACACTTCCTGATATTGTTCTATGTCAATGTTAATACTTATGCTACCTATGACATTTCACACAAACCTTGTCTAACGTAACAACTAGATAGATACCTTTCACCCCTCCACACTTTTTTGTCCAACTATTGCCAAACATTATTCCTCTTGTATATACTGTTCATAATAATACTTACTCAACACCCTCACTTATCCTTCTCTTTTGTTGTCTGTTCCTTCTTTGCTAACCTAAACCTTCTTTGATTTTAATTTTTTTTTACCATTTTTTAATCTTTGCTGTTTGAAACTATTTGAGTACATTAGACTACACCCATTAGCTGTGAACTGCATTAATTCTTTCTAATAATTTACCGTTTACAATTTATTTTCATTTGTAGTCCTGATACATTACCTTAATGGTGGAGCTTATCTCCCCGGGCCTCTAGTGAAAATGGACATGCATCCAGTTAGATTAGCCGGGTCAACAAATGTAAAATAAAAATAAATAAATACATTCTTTTCACACAAGTCACATTAAACTTGATGAACTCCAAAAAGTTTACATTCTTCTGAGTTATGCAGAAGCTACAGTGTTAAATTGCAGAGTGAGTCCTCCCCATACAAATTTTGATTAACATGTGTAGTGAAAACTAATGCTTTTACAGTCAAACAAAGTATTGCTCAGAATTTGTTAAACAGGTATTTTAATTTAAAGTATTATGCCATATCAGTTATCAATTCCCACGGATTAGTTTGATTCCTTTAAGATAAAAGTATAATTGCATCTAGATTTTCTGGCTTGCCTCAGGATATAGAAAAGAAGGGACCATCAATGTCATCTGTATGCTAGGCCCTGGTTCTGTTATTGATGAATTCTTATTCTCCAGCATCGATGAGTGGGAATGGTTCTGTTAATCAGGAGACTCCCCTCTTACAAATGAATCATCCTGTTACTCTACCACATGGTTAGCCTGCCCATATTCAACTAAAGAGGGGGCTTTAACAAAAAAAATGTTTTAGTCTTTGCAAAAGCATCATCTGGGAAAAAAAGAACACACCTGATGAAGAAGCACTTTAAGAAGAATTAGGTAGAACAATCAAACCATAAGAAGCCCTGTCTACAGATCCATCATCTTAGTAATTATATTGCTTCATTGTTGTATATCTCTGCTGATAAATCCTTAAATCAAAGGATCCTTCTTTCACCTATTTTAATTATTTTCCTGCTGGTGAATTAAATACAGAATTATTTTTCTCAAAGCACATGCCTCATATCTCACCAAAATAAGTTTAGGCGGTATCTTGGACCTTAGGTACTGTGGGAAGAAGAATCTTTACATTCTCTGTAGCCTGGCTTATATTACTTCTTTCATTGGGAGCTCAGTGTATGCAGACATCATCTTACATGTGCACTTTAAACATATTTCCCTTCCTCATTCTCTCATATAATAGCAGATGTCAGAGTTTTTCTTTAACTATTATTATTCTTGTCTATCATTCTCAGCTCTAATAGCCTGTTTTCTGTGACTTCTCATCTGTGCTGGGCATCCTTTAGCACTGTGCCCAACTCTTTGGAATAGTCCAAATGAGCAGAAAGGGCTTTTCTGTGTATTTAGATTTTATTAGACTGGGTTATACCATAAAATCAGTTAGCATAGCAAAGATTTTTGATATTTCCAACAAATTTTGATATAATCAGAGGTGCCAAAAGCTGTACACTTGTGCACTCAGTTTAATAAGGCCCACTGCAATGTGGGTGGCTCCTTCATTATAGCAAGACAGACCATGCTTTGTAGTACAAAACAAGCAGATTTAGAAGAAATTTTTACAGCATGCTTCTTCTCTTTCTTCATACATAGACTGGCATTTAAATTCAAATATTTTACCACAGTAGTAACAGAAAAAATATGAGTTTTGATAGCAAAAAATAAGGTTTAATGGTTGTAGTTGAGCGTGCAAATTTAGCTACATTCATCCTCCCTGTTCATAGGTTCATAGGTTCATAGGTAGGTACTAGGCTATCGGCCCTGGGGCCTATACAAGCCCAACCAAAAAGGTACCCTGGCTTTTGACACCCAAGAAAATTATTTTCCTGTGCCACTGTCGAGCAGAGCCACAGAGGTGATCCCCGGGGCGAATTTCCTATTTCCCATCCAATCATCAAGATTTTTCTTGAAGAGTGCTAATGAGGAGCTTTGTTTGATATAGATAGGTAGTTTATACCAGAGTATGGGAAGTCTCTGGGACAGGAATCTATCCCTCCGGCATGTTCTGTTTATTGTGGTGACAAGGTTTAGGTCCCTAGAGTGTGTAGCTGGGAGGGATTGGGATTTCTTTAAGTGGAGCATTCCAGCAGCTCTGGGATTGACATAGCTTTGTATGTTAGGCAGAGATCACCTCTGAGTAGGTGATATGCAATGGAGTAAAGCTGGAGTTTTTTGAGACGGTCAGCGTAGGGCATCTGTTTGAGGCCGGTGATCCTCTTTGTGAGGTATTTCTGCGGCCTTTCCAGTTATTGTAGATGTCTTGTGAGGTACATACCAAAAGGGGCGTTGTACTCTATAATGGGTCTAATGAGTGATGAGTAGAGGGGAACAATGACCTCTTTTTTTCTGGATGAGAAACCTTTTGTGATGAAGTGTGCCACATAGAAGGATTTCCTGACTACTGTGGCAATGTGATTATCAAAGGAGAGACTACTGTCCACCTGTGTCCCAAGGTCTCTTATCACACTTTCAGTGTTAAGTATACTACTGCCTATGTGGTAGTTCATGGGTAGAGAGTTTTTACCAAAGGGGATGTCAATGCTCTTTTTGGCATTGAGCTTGAGGCCATGGCTTTGACACCAGGCATCTGTCTCAGTGAGGCCCTTTTGTAGGATGTCCACATCGTTAGGAGTTTTGATTATGGCTCCTAGTTTGCAGTCATCTGCAAACTTCATTAGCCAAAGACCTTCTGTGTTAGCCTGTACTTCAGAGAAGTAGATACCAAACAGGAGAGGACCCAGGACTGAACCCTGTGGTACTCCACTTGTCACTGGTCTGAAGTCGGATTTGGAGTCTGCTACTTTCACAGTGTGGGTTCTGTCAGTGAGCCAGTTGGCAACCCATCTTGTGACATAGGGATTTATACCTAGTTTAGTGAGTTTATCTATAATTCCAGAGTGGGTGATGGTGTCAAAAGCCTTGGCAAGATCTAGATAGGCTGTGTGAACCACCTTACCCTTGTCTACGGCTTTGATGACTGCTTCAAAGAAGTCTATCAGGTTTAGGAGACATGATCTGCCTTTTACAAACCTGAACTGGGTGGGATCCAGAGATTGGAGATTACCAATGTCTTTGTTTATAAGTTCCATGATGATATGTCCCATGGCCTTGTAGACCAGGCTCGTCAGGCTAATGGGGCTGTAGTTCCCGGGGTCCGTGGTGGCTCCCTCCTTGTGGAGTGGAATAACCGTTGCTGTGCGCCATTCAGCAGGCACAAAGCCTGAGGTGAGGCTATGATTGAACATGGTACTTAGGTGGGGTGCCAGTTCGTTCTGTAGTTTGTGTAGAACGCAGCCTGGGATGTTGTCTGGTCCCATGGATGCTGTGTTTTTGGCTTTGGAGAGTGTGGTTTTTGCCTGTGCAGCCGTGATTACAGGAACTTTGCATTCTTCCAGTATAGAGATGAGCTCTTTAGGGGGTGAGAGGGGGGTAAAGTTAGCACTGAACCTATCTGCCAGGATGTTGGCAATATCAGTTGGGTCTGTATATTTAGTGCCATTTTGCTGTAACTCAGAGCAGATCTGAGAGCTGCCATTCAGATTCTTGACATAGCTATAGAATGCTTTGTGGTTGTCTTTAGAATCAGTAGCGATTTTGTTTTCGTAACTAGCTTTGGAGGATTTTATCAGGGATTGCAGCTTCTTACTGAGGCTGATCAGGGAGCTCCTCCACTCATGGGATTTTACTCTCTTTTACAAGAGTTTCTTCCTTCTGTTGTACAGTTTGTTTATGGCAGGAGACCACCAGATTGGCTTCCTTTTTTTGGAGGATAGCATCTTGGTTCTGTTTGGGATAGCATGATCCATGCACTCATGTAAGTGCTTATAAAGTGCAATTGTGTAGGATTCAGTAGTCGTAACTGTATTATCCATCTGCATAGGTGTCATGAAGTTCACCACTTCTGTCTTAAGAAGCATGAAGTTGGCTTTGGAGAATTTTTTTACCATGGTTTCCTTAATGGGGGGGTGGAGGCAGGATGTGGATATCTAGGGTAATTAGCTTATAGTCGGATATGACCAATGAGGCATTGACTTCAAGTGTGGAACACCGGTCACTCATATTGGTAATGACTAGATCTAGGGTATTGTTGCCCCTGGTGGGGTTGTGGATAAGTTGGTCCAGGGCATTGGAGTTTATGAATTCCAGAAAGCGTTGAGCAAAGGAGTTGGTACATGAGTAGTTTTCCCAGTTAATGGTGGGGTAGTTGAAATCGCCCATTATTAGGGTGTTTGGTTGAACCCTAATATTTTCCAGTACATCAAGAAAAGAGGAGTGGGAATCCTGGGGCATGGTGGGTGATCTGTAGCAAGCTACAATTTGGATTGCAGTTTTGCCCAGAGTTAGTTGCACTTGGATAACCTTGGCTGCATTATGCTGAGCAACTAGCCTGGAGGTGTGGATATCCTTAATGAATATGGATACACCTCTGCCTTTGGTATTCCGGTCCAGGTTACATGGCCGAAAAGTGTGGCATGAGTTATAGTCTGGTAGTGCAGGGATGCTCTCTGGAGCTTTGAACCAGGTCTCAGTCACTGCACAGATATCGATGTTCTCCATTTTAAGGAGTGCCTCGAGTGAGTGCATTTTGAGATTTAGACTTCTGGCATTGAGTAGCAACACCCTCAGTTTTTAGTTGCCTGTTCCTGTTACGGTGGTGAATTTGTCATTTGAACCTCACCTAAAAAAGGCACTATAGGGGCGGCAAGAACCTTAGCCAGTAACCGGAATCCCAGGGGTGACAGGTGCAGGCCATCTCTGGCAAAGCATCATAGTCTGTCGACCATGTCATTCCAGGCAGACAGATACTGGATCCCTTTACAATGGCACCAGAAGCTTAGCCAATTGTTGAAGTCAATCATTTTGTCCTTGTACTGCAGCATCATTCTGGGTGATGGCAGAATGCTACTCAGGGCTAGGGTCATACCTGCCTGGGCTACAAGATTGGAGAGCTCTTCCATGTCTCTTTTCATGTAGTCCAGGGAGGTAAATCTCAGGTCGTTCACACCAACAAGGACAATGACAGAGTCATATTTGTACTTGTTGTGGAGTGACTTGAGTGCGTGGGTTATGTCGCGGATCCTGGCACCCGACAGGCAGCTGACAGTAACCTTCTCCTTGTTTAGCCTGGTGAGTGGGACATCAGTGTACCTGAATATAGAGTCGCCTATGACTAGTGTGTTGGGTACGTTGTTTTGCCTTATTGGCTGTGGTTGAGTGGCACACTGAGTCTGCAGGTTATGTGTCATTTGGGTTGTGTTGGGGGGGGTGGAGGTTGCTTGCATTTCTGCTTTGGAGGTCTCTGTTGCTTGAGCAGATTATTACTGAGAGCCTCCGCAAATGTTTTTGTATTTCTATGTATGGATTTTGGTGGTGTAGATTTAATGAGACTATGTGATGAGTGTGGTGTGGTGCAAGTGTTTACCTTCTCCTCTTGACTGTCAAGTTCAGTCTTGATTGGAGAGAGCTTTACCTCCAGTTTGGCTAGATAAGTGCATCTCTCACAGGTTGTAGTGTTGGGTGGTAGGAGGAGAGGGTTGTCTGTGTACATGAGGCAATTTCTACATTGCCCCAAGATGCCCAGATTCATCAGATAGACAGGAGAGAACACTGGGAGCTGACCCTTGGACATGCCTGAATAAAAAAACTATTTTTCTCTAGATAAGTGAGGAAAGTGAGTACAAGAGCTGTTTTTCTCTAAGCAAGTGAGGAAAGTAAGTACCAAAACTGTTTTCCTCTAGGTAATGAGAAAGGTTGAGTTCTGTAGTAATTAGTAGGTTATTTAGTGCTTACAAGTTCTGAACCAGTGCTGATCACGAATAAGCAAATTCAAGTGCTAAAAGTAAGAATCTGTATCTGGACTAAAGTAGTTACAGGAAAGGGGGGAAACAAGTGCAAATGTGGCCTTTTAAATCAGAAAGTTGAGAGAGATGGAAAAACTGCCCAAACGGCCAATAACTACAATTTCTGGGCCAGAACCACTCCTTATGTGGTAGATAGGTTACCTAGTGCTTACCACTCCCACTGATAAGCTAGAAGGCTTCCCTCCAACACAGAAAGTTCCAACAAGTGTTCTTGCTACTCTGGTTTCATGAAGAAATATGTAGCACAAATTGCTTGTAAAATGCTGAGGGGACATGATATACTGGATCTTTTGTCCAGAAGCCACTCACAATCAAATGCTAGTTGTACTGTACATTTCCTAATTGTTATAAGTGATCATCGGATCTACTGTAAGTGCATGATGTTCCTCCCAACACACTTGCTCACTGTCACTTGCTTAAAAAGGCAACTTCTTTAAGTCCCACTAACTTAATTTCCCATGCCTATTTATCCCTCCCAGCACCCTACTCTGCAAATTCTGTAGCTCTGCCAAAACCCTAACTCCACTTAAACACCTTTCTCACTTTCTTTCCCTACAACCCCCTTCCCTTTCTGTAAACATAAAACCCTCCCACTTTGTAAAGCTAAACTCCCTTCTTGCTCACTAAACCTAAAATGTTCCCTCCAACTCCATAAACCTAACTCCCCGTCTGAACATTGCCCTAAACTCCCACCCACTCCCACTCCCTCATGATGGCTGTGTCAGCTTAACCAAACACATTAATTGAGTTTGATCATGAAGTGACAGGCAGCCTACATAAGCTAGAAGAAGTTAAAGTCCCTGGCTTCAAGAAAGTCGTCTTCAAGCACTTTGGACTTGAGTGCTGGTAGAACACCATGCTAATGTTATTCATTTAGAAAAAACAAATGCCACAATTGTAGGAATACATTCTTTATCTTTTAAAAGGAAATAATTCTGTGTAATTTAAAAGCAACTGGAGCTAAAAAAAATGCCAGGAATAAATGAAAGGTCTTAGAAAACAACAAGATCATAAGCTTGGAGAATGTTGGCAATTTGTCAACCAGTGTGCCAAAAGACACACACACACATAATACAAAACAGAAACAACGAGACCTTTGATACTGTTGCTCATATAACCAACAAGAAACAAATCTGAAGAGCCAGATCCACTGGCATAGAGGGATAAGAACCTGGTTATGACCCAAATGACCTGGGCTTGATTTAATGGACTCATGTCACTGTTGGATGTAGCACTGGAAAGATGAACATGGTGATCCTGTGAGAGGAGACATGTCTATTCCTTTTAATATGATTGGATGACAGTACTTGCATCAGTCATTTTTCCACCTACTTGGAACAGCAGCAAATGTGGCAGTGTGCATTCATACATTCCATATAAGAAGCAATACTGGAAGTCACAGCAATAATGGGGGGGGGTGTGGGTATCCAAGCCTAGTCCAACTGGCCCATCACTAACACTAAGGGTGAATGAGCTGATTGGCATTAAATGACTAAGAACCAGATGGGTCATATGGCCCTTGACCTGTCCATGGAATGAATGAGACTGGTTCCTACTCTATAGGAATAATAAATAAGTCACTAGGGTGCAGGTATGGAAGTCATTAGCCTGACATAGAGAATAGGAGTAAGAAAGAAAGAAAGAAAGAAAGAAAGAAAGAAAGAAAAAAGAAAGAAAACTGAAAAAATAAATAAGTTGCTCAAAAATTATTATATTTATTTTTATTTTTATTTTACATTTATTAACTGGGAAAATCTGATTGGACACAAGTCCTTTTTCAACGGAAGCCCAGGGAGAAAAGCTACAAGTTATTGAAAAGTCAGAACATTTACATAAAAAAGTCAAAACATTTACATAAAAAAATAGGAGCAAAATACACTTTATTCAAAGCAGAACTAAAAAGTAAATTTTTTACATAGATAATAGTAACAATGGCAAAAGTGGGATAAATGTTTATAATGAACTAAATAAAAGTTAATATATTATAGAAGTATAACAGGTAAATGAAAAAAATTAACAAGCTCATAAAAACTTACGTCTGCTTGGTGTGGTACATAGCAACACAAAAAGTTTCACAACTACATTAACAAGGTCTTAAAAGGACACATGATCTCCTTGATGTAATTACCTGTAAATAATAATGTAGCAGAAAATCTGAAGAAAGAAAATCTTTTAAAAAGATTTTTTTAAAAGATTTAAGATTTTGGAAATGAAATTAAGATTATACTGTACTTAATGTCAATAGCAGGATGAATAAAACACATATGCACCATATTTCAGTTCCATACAGCTGTGTATTTTAGAAGATCAAAGAAGAAGATTTTTTTTTCTAAGATATTACAAAGCTAAAGGAGAACATACAGTATTTCAAATAAAGATATGCAATTAATGGCCAGGAAACAGATTCAGTTATTTCCACCTTTTATTTGGTAGCACTGTGCAGTCAGGTATGATTCCCCAAGACTGGAGAACAACACATCATATGTTTTTAAAGGAATAAAAAGAGGCCATACAATGTTGCAAAATTTACAGATGCATAAGAATGAGCTACTGTAAAAATGACAGACCCATAATACTGATCCAAAAAAAAATTGCAATTTTTTGAAATGTTCCAACACTTCAACATACCTAGCCTACCGCTGCCTGTAATCATTAGTATATAACTAAAATTCATGAAACAGCTACAGTGGACTAAAGGGCAATGTATTACTCCATTTTAAATGCTACACTTGGCAGGATAGATTATTGTAATCTGATGCTGTTGCTAAAAAAACAGATTTCAGTTGCTATATAGTGGCCGCCTCACAGAACTCGATTTTACATTCTATATAATATGGCTGATGAGGGTAGTGCTGTATAAGACAGTCTCGCAAGGGGTCATTTTAAGAGTTTTTACTTTGCCATACTTCTCTTTAACTCCTAGTTTGAGTTACTCACAGCAAAAGAACAGGTATGACTAGAGCATTTAGGAAAATAGTTTTACAAGAATATTTAGCTTTGAATAAAGTTAAATGGACAGATACAAGCAGAGATGAAGGGATTAGATCTCACAACAGTCAATTCTTCACTTCTGCAGAAAGACTTCCACTATAAGATGTCCAGTAACTAATCTGAATCACTGAATAGCAAGGTATGAAAAGAACAGAGTAATTAACAGAGGACATTAGGGTAAAGGACAGCAAGAATAGGTTGAAGAGATCACAATGTATACAAGGGCAATGCACAAAACAAAATATGACAGTGCATACATGAACAAGAAATAAGGATCAAATTACCTGGTTTGAATTTTAATTTAGAAATGTTAGACCTTTGAATGAAATAAACATGAAAAACATAATAATTAAAGGATAAAAAATCAAAATCAAAAGGTAGAAATGAAGTGGATGCAAAAAGGACTGACTATCATTTTGTAAAACGAAAGAAAAAAGTGGACTGCTCTCTCTCTCTCTCTCTCTCTCTATATATATATATATATATATATATATGGTTCCCATTCAGAAGCCTGAAACATCATAAGCCTGAAAATCAAAATCCTGAAACCAAAAGCCTGAAAATTCAGAATCCTGAAAACTCAAAATCCTGAAAGCCCAAAATCCCGAAAGACCAAAATCCTGAAACTCAAAATCCTGAAAACACAAAATAGACATACTGATGTCATTGTGGCTTTGCTTATTGTTAGCCCTGTGGTGTTAGGTCATGCGTTGGGGTCAGGTAAGTTGGTTTTATTTTAGGGTTAGGCGGTTTAAGTGAGTTAGGGTTAGAGGTTAGGCATGTATGCAATAGTGACAATTATTGGGGTTAGCGGTTTAAGTGAGTTAGGGTTAGGGCGGGTCAGGTGAGTGGACCTTAGGGTTAGGGTTAGGGTCAGGGTCAGTTGGTAGATATTAGTGTCTTTATAGTGACATATTAGCATTATTTGTGTTTTCAGGATTTTGAGTTTCAGGATTTTGGTCTTTCGGGATTTTGGGCTTTCAGGATTTTGAGTTTTCAGGATTCTGAATTTTCAGGCTTTTGGTTTCAGGATTTTGATTTTCAGGCTTATGATGTTTCAGGCTTCTGAATGGGAACCATATATATATATATATATATATATATATATATATGGGTCTTCTTCACTTCACCTAAAACTCATTTGACTGACATTCATTTCAAAAAGCCCAAATCACCTAAAGTTCACTTTACCTAAAACTCATTTCACTGACAATTAGTACTGGCAGTGTGTAGAGTACTGTAAGGCAAGTAAAAGGTATATGTCCTTTTCCCCACTGTAGTGTGATCCTGGAGTTAGTATATATAGTTGGGGGGTGGGGGGCACAGCCCCCCCACACTGATGGATGTGGGGGGTGTATTCTCCCACCTAGTTTGGTTTTACTGAACAATATAAAACCAAACCAGACAAAATAAAACTAAACTAGGTGGGTGGCTATGCCCCCCCAACTATATATATATACTAACTCCAGGATCGCTCTACAGTGGGGAAAAAGACATACACCTTTTACTTGCCTAACAGTACTCTACACACTGCCAGTACTAATTGTCAGTGAAATGAGTTTTAGGTGAAGTGAACTTTAGGTGAAGTGAACTTTAGGTGATTTGGTCTCTCTGAAATCACTGTCAGTCAAATGAGTTTTAGGTGAAGTGAACATCTATATATACATATATATATATATATATATATATATATATATATATATATATATGACATTCACATCCAAAGGGATGTCCCAGTGGGGGCATCAGCCTAACTCTGGACTGTGCGCACACGCGCCCACACACACACACACACACACACACACACACACACACACACACACACACACACACACACACACACATAAACACACACACACACACACACACACACACACACACACACACACACACACACACACACACATGTTTCCTTGCAGAATGCTGAGTATGCATGTTTTGTTGACAGATGCTTAGTCAACCAAATAAGACAGACTAAGCTAACGATCAACAGAGTGTGAGATCGCACAGTTCCCTGGGTTAGGGAATATGCTGTTGGCTCATTTTTATGAGATCTCAGAATTATATAAAAGTATATATAATCACTAGAGGGATGGTGGTACCAGTGGGCTTGTGCCTCTGTAAAAAATGATGTTTTTTTTTAAGTTGTTAAGTTTTCATTATCCAAGGCTGTTTTTTGGTGCATGATTGGTGGTATGTAGATGTTGGCATTTTCATTTTGATGTTGACATTTTGCCAATTGTTGTCCAGTGTATTTAGTACTATATGTTTTATATATATATATATATATATATATATATATATATATATATATATATATATAATGTGAATGTATTGATATGTGTATGTATTGAGATGTGCGTGTGTGTGTGTGTGTGTGTGTGTGTGTGTGTGTGTGTGTGTGTGTGTTCATTCATTCATGCATGTTTATGTGTTGGAAAGATAAGTGAGACCCCTGCATTTTGCATTGTAAACTCATTTTATTCTGCAAGATTTTTTTGTCTGCCATCAAACATAAGAGCTGCTAATAGCACAGAGGTATTAAAAAAACTATTGGACTTCTAGTTTAGGAATGCTATTCATGCCTTAAGTGATCCATGTAGGCCTTGAGTTTGGATGCTACATTACTGGTCACTGATCATTTTTCATTGTTTTAAGTACTGTGATAAATATCAGGTTCTGTTCTTTGTAGCAGTGCAGTGCAGGTATGGTACAAACATAACTTGAGAATCAGAAACATTTTGCATTTTTAGTAGCCACATATTCATGAAGAGTGGCAAGTCACTGGGTAGGGCAATGCAGTAGCACAGTGTGTGTGATTGTGGCAGACCAGGAAATGATGTGACCTGCATAGTATGCAAATTGTGGTCTAATGGCTTTGAAAATGAGCAACAATATTAAAATGAGGGTCATGGTGAATGCAAATGAAAGTAAACAATATTGTGGTACAATTCAGAATCATATATATTTTCTTCAATGAGATGCTACCACCAGATCTGCTGACCTCAGTAAAATTCTGGTGTTATGGAAGAGAGACTGCTAAACCATGTACAGTGTAGTTGATGAATTAGTAAATATGCATGAATAAGAACTTGTTCTTGTTGTCAGCAATTACGCAAATGCATTTTGTCACCCTCAGTCCCACTGAGTCATCTATTCTGAACTAGCATACCATACCCTCCACAACAAAGAAATCGTGGAAACCTATGGTGTTGATAGAGGCACCAAGTAGGAGATGGTCAAGATGTGCCACCGTCATATGCAGGCTCATAGGATGCATGGAGTATGTCTTCCTGTGGACACCAAGGTATGTGTTGCTATTCAAACAGATACAGCGGGGAGCAGGGACTTTTGATATAAGGAAACCCTGGAGACTAAAGTGAAGGAGATGCCTGATCAGGATCCTGTGGGGGAAACAGTCAGGGGATGAGTAAGCAAGGTAGAAGCCAGTGCAGTACACTGTGGCTCAGGATTAGAAACATTATCTGTTCATAACTATAAGAATAACACAACAACAGACATTGATGCATGCAGTGTTACACAGAAGCTGCCATAAGCATACTTTGCATCAGATACAGGCTACCAGATAACTGAGTACTGAGGACAGGACACAGTTGTTATCATGTACACAAGTAAGGAAGGCCATAGTAACAAGTGTCAACAACAGGCAGTGTCTGTGGTGGCATGGATTAATGCTGTGCATGTAAGTGTATGGGTCATAGACAGATGAGCGTGGAGACCAAAGAGACTGGTTGGGAAGATGGTTATGTTTCAGTTGTGGTTTGAATGGGTAGTGGTAGGTAGTGCTGATGTGTGTGTCTTTGGGTAAACATAGACACAGTGCCAGCTAATGATGCAGCACTGTCATGGACTGTAGTGGGCAGATCAGGCCATCCACAAGAGATCTGTGTGTTGACCATGTACATCCTCTTCCAGGGACAACCTCTCCTATAATACCACAGGCATAATCCATAACATGCCCAGAGGATGCAGTGCTCCATGAATGTGAACACTGGAATGTGTTATAGATAGTCTCAGTACAAACACCCCATCTGCACTTGTATCCACAAAGTCCTACACTACCCTCAGCAGTGGATAGTGGTGTGGAGGTGGTGGTGTCATGGGTCCCACACCATGAACATCTTCCCATGGTAGGTTTTCTCACTGGAAACAGAGGCATACAAGTTGTGGAAAGAGTGATGGCCAGGATGGGTGATTGGCTGCACAGAGGAATATGTAGCATATAGACTCCCTATGTCACATCTTCCTAATGCTCCATATATGACTAGGCATTCACACAGGTAATCACATAGACAGTTTACTACCCTGTCAAGCTCAGCTACAGCTGCTTTAGTCTCTGCCTGACAGAGTATAGTGTACATGCACATACTCAGATGTGCAGGGGGTCAGTACCAATGGTGTGCTTGGCCATCAGTTTATCTACACATGAGACCCTCCTCGAGCTTGATGGAGCTGTCAGCAAACAAGAGTGACTGCTGCTGGAGAAAAGGATGCTGCCTGAGCTAATGTGTTAGCTTCTTTTTGTCTTAAGGTGGCATCCTAGTTCCGAGGGTTAGGTTACAAAGTACTGGAGCTGTGTCCTTGGAAGGATGTGGAGATATGACCATTATATTACCTGAGTTTACCACTTTTACTATACCCCCCAAAATCTGCCATGACTTGGCTGCCATAATCATTGGGCCCAGACAGTTTCCAGACAACAGAAAGGACTGTATTCATGATAGAGGAACATGACGGCACTTTAGCTGAGAAAACACTAAAGAAAATCTAATCTATGAAGGGACCCTTCAACAACAACAACTAAAACCTGGTGAAAAAACTCCTATATAACACAGTGCTAGGAAAAAGCTAGGGTTAACATTCCTGGAGAAGACTTCCATTGTAATTGTACATCTGATGATCCTGTAACAACAAAGAAGCTATGCTTAACATTTGTAGGTCCCTGAATCATATGGGTAGTGTGGATAGTATCATATTTAAAGACATATCCACCCTGAGCACTACTAACTGATACATAGTGCATTTTGGCACCCACGTCCAGAACTCCATCATGGATACCTGAACTGTCTGGATCTCTAGACAGAGATGCCTGGAACTCTTTCATGTCTGCCAGTGATGACTCGGCTATCAGACCCCTACTCATGGCCCTATGCTTCTGGGCCATTTGGGTTGCTATACTGAGTGCACGGGTAATCATCCAACAGACCTGCTATTGCATCCAATTTTGGCTACTGACAGCACTAATCTCTTGTATAAGGTCACATTAGAGTGAAGGGCCAGTCAAATCTCATGTTCTGGAGCATCTGATGAACATGTTTACGGAAAGCCTTCTGCTGAATATTATTCTCTGGCTGGATGAATTGTCTCTTATGGTGATGGTCATCTTGAGGCAGGACACCCTGTAATATCAAAGAAATATACATTTAAGCTGATGACATTTTATACATACTATACCCTGACTCAGCAACACATGAAAGTGTCATGACCCCCTTGTACATGTCATCCAAGATGTGAGATTAGCCACATGTACACCTTCCATCCATGTATGCTGTATTTCTGGATGATATTTTGACAAAGGACAGGAGGCCACATTACACTGAACAGGAAACCTTGCAGGCACAAAGCCATATCTGAGACAACTTAGGTATTCTGTATGCCCTATGGACTACAGGACAATCATACTGCCTCTCTTTAAATTGTGGATGGTTACAAGTGTGGCAAAATGCATTGCATTATTACCCAGCACTATGGACTTGCTAGTGGCTTATCACAGGATTTGTATATCATTGTCTGATAACCTTCCAGATGGTGACATACACCATACATGTCAAGTACAGTATCTCTACCCCCAATAACAACACAACACCAATGTGTTAACCAGGTAGGCCCACTGCACACACAATTCCTTTTTAGGGATGACCTGAAAACAATGTCTGGTTAAATGACTTGCTCAAGGTTACAGAGTAGGGGAATCAAACCCTATACCACATGAGCTATAGCTCACAGATTTAACCCTTCCTGCCAACTGATAGACAGCACAACTGATTGGTATATGACTTCTGAAAGTAGTGTGTGTGTGTGTGCGTGCGTGCGTGCGTGCGTGCGTGTGTGTGTGTGTGTGTGTGTGTGTGTGTGTGTGTGTGTGTGTGTGTGTGTGTGTGTGGGCACGTATGCGCGCAGCCCAGAGTTAGGCTGATGCCCCCACTGGGACATCCCTTAGGATGTGAATGTCATCCTCTATAGTATTAATGTAAGTATCACCCCATTGTATCACCCCATGGGTATTTATGGAGGCCTTTCTTCCCCAACACAGCAATCACCATTTAGATATACACCACTCTCTATAGATGTAGGGTGAGGAAGGGCATACAAAATACAGAGACCTTAGGAAAAAATCCTTCACTAAAGTGATCCCTGAAGCAAGCTAGACAGGTTTATTTGTTGGAAACTGCAGCTGAGCAAGTGCAGACCAGCAGACTTATTCAATGATACTGTAGCTTTCCCTACTAACTGCTACCACAATCTCTTCTCCACATCTGCAGTCCATAATAAGAGGTATTTTTCAACAGTACATAGACATGAGTCATACAGTTATGACACCAAGGAAGGTGGAGTACGAGGTCCATTGTAGGCATGTCAGTTGGATGTGCTGGTGCCACCCACACTGTCCCCACAGTGGTCAATATGTACTTATGGTGTCACTACCCTCATCAGACCAATATACTAATTAAAGGGCTCACACTGTGCTGCCCACTTGATAAATGTTACCTTCCCTTCCAGAACATCAGAACATATAGTGCATATAAGAGGTGGTTAGTAGCACATAGAATCATAGCCACATCAGCTGGCACCCTCTCCATTTCACAAATTGGCTTCCCTTCAACTCTTAGATTAAAGTCTTCTCATAGTTGAGAGGCAAAAAAAAAATAAATGAATAAATATAACAAGCAGCCTACAGGCCTTCAGCTTTGAGTACACCTGCAGTGTCAGCAATCATTTATTAAACAGTGATAGCCTTGTGGCTTCATAAAGCAATGCTGGCACTGCACTACCATACCATTGGCACCAGCCAGTCATGCTCCCTAGCAGCTTGTGCCCAGGGCAGCTACAGTCTTTACCTCACCCTAGTTAGAGATCTGCACAATATCTCCCTGAGTGACTAGGACATACACCATCGCTTGCCTAAACCAGGATCCTTGTATCCTATATAGTATAGAACACAATAGATGTTATAGTTTTACAGGTAAACAACTTTACATCACCTGCAATTGTCCTGCCATGACATAAACACCTGCACTTGTTCATATTGTCTCAGACAGTATGCACACTACACCAGCAGAGCATCATGCACTTTGGCAAACAACACAAAAGCACAGCATTCGTAATACACAAAACAAACATACTAGTCCCCAGTCACTTACTGTTCTTGACTGCTTGTGTAGCTTAAAGACTTTCTGTTTCCTTTAGTTAATTATCACTCTTCACACTGCAGTATGACAAACGTCCACAACATGATGATAACAGTAATTCTGAGACTGCTAGAGAAACAATTATGAGTTTATTTAAAGTGAATGTTCTTGAATAGTACCTTTATTCCAAAATGCACTTTATTTATGCCACTCTAAGGCATTTGTTTAATGTCATGCACTTGTATGAGTATCTGCAAAGTACTGTGAGTATCCTTGGACAGGTGGGTGAAACCAACAGGGCCATGAGAGACATGAGGAACTTAAAGATCATTTCAAGTCCAAGACAATTTATAAATGCTTTCCCTCTAGACACATAGCCTAATTCCTCACTCTAACCTTCCCCAGTCAGGCACTTTTCCCTTCCTCACATTATTTCCTTACACGAATATGTGACATCCCTTTTCACATTGTATATATTTTATATAATTTCTGTGTGTGCTTACCTTGATTTTGCTTTTACAATTTGCACTTTATCCCTTTGCTGTTTAGTTCTCTTCTTCATCTTCCTTTCCTATTTTCCTGTGTGGTGTACTTTATTATTATTACTGCTATTGACTCGTTATCTGTGTACATCATTTTGTTTGGATTCATAATAATTCTTGTTAACTTGTTTGTCTGCTGTCATTTATATTTGTCCAGATTGAGACTGAAATAGCTCCATTTGGATCAGTGCTCTACCCAGGCTACCAAAGTGAATAAATAAATAAGTTGCAGCAATGGAAACCCATGTTGGCACAGCTCTGTTGATACACTCATTGCATGCCATTGTTTACACCCGAACATCATCTTGCCAAGCCATATATTTTCACACTGAACAGTGATAGAACCATGACTGGTTATGCTAATGAGGTGCCTAAAGATGCACATCACATGAGAACCTTAGTAACATGCGTGACAATGAGAAGATTATCACTTTTCCCTGTAGTCTGTAACCTGGTACATGACCATGGCTTTTCAGAGCACTGAGGGTGGCAGGTCTCTGAGGTGGTACTATGGGGGGGACCCTCAAGAGGGCCCAGGAGAAAGTAGATGATAGGCCCAGCCTGGAATCAGACACCCTAGTGAGCAGGGATGATACCACTACAGTAACTTAAGTATTTTTTATTCTGACTTTCTTAGTTAATTGGAAGAAAAAAGATCAGACACAGTGTTCCTTAGATGTACAGTAAGTATTTAAGGTTGGGAACTGCCTCATTCTTTTATATATATTTAAAGGGGCCCTTCCTGAACATTTAGTTAATGATGTTTGTACTTCTTGTTGCTGTTTTTCAGTTCATGAGTACATTACAGGAAATAGACTGCTGTTTCAGAGGAGAATAGAAAATGTCTTCAGAGGCATGGGGAGAGTATGATGCCTTCTGTCCTATAGCTAGTTTTGTATATCTTAGCAGCATTGTGTTACTCACAGCTACAAATATGTTGTGTTACACACAGCTACAATTATGTACCTGTACCTGTAACATCCATATGTAACAGTAGTGTGTACTGGTGGACACAGCTTTCATATATGCTACCTTGCTAAATCAGATGTGTACTTTGCCTGTACTTGTCTACCTCACAATCTACATTAGTGGACACAAATCTGGCTTGGTCCACCTGTACATCATGCACACTGGCTCAAGCTATCTAACATGTGTGGGAGTTGGCACAGTGATGAGCCATGGACACTGTGACAGAGCAGATGGGCATGTACCAAGAGAGCATACATGTCATCATTTTGCCTATTCATTGTCCCATCATGTTTGGCAGCCACGGTGGTGCAGCAGTTAGCATTCCTGCCTCATGGCAAGATGTTCTCCAGTTCGATTCTCAGCTGGGGTGCTTTCTGTGTGAAGTCTGCATGTCCTCCCTGCAGTTGTTTGGGTTTCTCAGGTGCTCCGGTTTCCTCCCATATCTCAAAAACATGCTGCAAGTGGATTGGACACTCTAATTTGGCTGTAGTTCTGAGTGCGTGTGTGCCTTCTGTGGAAGGTTGGGTGCCAGGCTGGCAACCCGACACCGTAAAACTCCACTGTCAATCATTCTGTGGACTTTTGTTCCGCTGTGGTGACCCCTAACTGGGAAAAGACAAAAGAAGAAGATTGTCCTGTCACATGTTTACACAGATATCTCTTCCAACTAGCATATTTATGGCAAATGTGCATTACAACAGTGCATATATACTAAAATTTTTCAAGTCCACACCATGTCTTTGTGTCTGTCAGTTTAACATACCCACAGAGGCACACCTGCAGACATCCTGTCTCTACTGAACCCTCCCCAGCCAGGGATACACTGTAGCTGCAGCCTTGTGTACACATCATCCAAAAGGGGCATTTGATATTCTGTATCTAGTCAGCAGTATTAGCCTTGATGCTGTGGCACTCCTTGTAGTCATTCAGTCACCTGTAGGTAACTTTAAGTCTGATCCTCAGACATAGATAGGAATGTAATTTCTCTCTGACTCTGTCTCCTCGTTATCACTGTCCTTTTCGATACTTTTATATGATGTTCATTTTTTTATTTCTCCTCATTTATGTTACCATTTAATGCAGTGGCTACCATAGTTGCGGCTGTGGTGTTTGCTCACCATCTCCCTCCAGGCTTGCCTCTACATCAGGTGACAGAGGTCCTGCAGAAGGGGCACACCTGCAGATATCTCCAGTGGCCTCTGCCATTAATTTACTGAAGGAGAGTACTAGCATCTCCCCTTGTGATATTTCCAGTGATTTACACTTTGCCAGTAAGTGGAAGTTGGAGGGGGGTGCTAAGAGAGTTTATGGTCCAGTGGTTTAGCACCCACATTGGCCAGATGAAGGGGGTGGTCTTTTTGTGAATGGCATAGTTGCACTTCTTTCTGACACTGTCTTATGTGTCATTTGGGGCAGTGCCCAATATGGAGGATAGTCATGACAGTGGCTGATCTCTAACAGGGTCTAACCCAGGCAGTGCAGTCAGCAAGTGGATCCCCACCCTTTCCCTCATCACAGTGCTTCCCTTCCTCTTGTGTCAGCTCCCTCAGCTGTTTGTTGTCCAGTCCTCCCCATCACCACTTGTTCCCCCTCTGTGAGTATTTCTATATATCCATTGCCATCCCTCACCCCCTTTTTGGCAGCACCTCACTTGCTTTACCACCTGTCAGTCTTACTCTTTTTTAATGTTTGTTTGTATGCTCCTGCTTCCGTAACTCCACACACTTTCTGTCCCCTGCTTTCCCCATACATCCTATACCATCTGCACTTCTTGGAAAGAAAAGTAAAATGGGGTGCCTGTCCCAAAAAATGTATACCTTCCCTCCCTCTCCCCACTTCTACATGTTCCTTCCTTGTGTTCTTCTGTATGTTTCTCTCCTTGAGCTTCCTCCTTTTCCTATAAAATCCCACTTCCTCCCCATTTTAATAGGTAAAACTGCATAGAACCATTACTGGGAACCTCTTATTGTGACTCACAGTTGTTCTTATGGGATTGCTAAATTGCACTTATGCCCATGCATACTCATCTGCATACAACATGTATGCTTCTGCTATTCAAGAATTTTCGAGCAGCAACCATGCAACATCTTCCTTACCACTTGCACTGTCATTTTTGTGAGTGGATTTCATAATTAGTTGATGCTGAGGGCATGAAATTCTTTTTTCTTAATGGCTGATCTCCTCATGCAATGTCATCCCTCTCAATGTCTCCGTGGTAGCCTTTGCACGCAACATGTTTCTGAGATTAGGGAAAATAAGTCAGTAATCAATGATATACTTCCTACTGGGTAACCTTTGGCTTCCTTGGACACATTTTCTTCTTTTTGAAGTAAGTAAACAAGTTAGGTAGCTAAACGTCAAGTGCAGAAGTCTTGCAGTAAGAAACCTTGAAAGAGACCTTAATATTCTATGCAGTTACTGCAACTATAATAACAAATAGAGCACATGCAGCAGAGTATCTAGGTTGGGGCAAAGGTCACCCTGGCACAGAGTATCTTGGGTTGCAATCCGTAGACACCAATCACTGGTGCAATATTGGCCTACAGAAGTCAGTATCACATTCTTGGTCAAGGCTGAAGTGTGGGCCATGCTGAGAATTAATGTAACCAACCATTCAATATATTTGATGCGAGTCATTTGCTACAATTTTTTTTTTCTGGTTTGCTCATCCCAGTGGAAAGCCAGAAGACCTTTTTGTTTCTTATTATTACCTTTTTTCTGTTCCTCAACTCAGAGCAGATTTTTTTTTTTGAAGGAAGTGCCTGATCAGGGAGATGCACCTGTTTCAGAACACTTAGCTACTGCTCTCTGCAAATATATTTTCTAGCTGACTATTCATTAAGGCATTTTTCAAATATTCTGCATGATTTCCTGGTCAGAACTGAAGACAAGATTAACATGCATAATGAATGCTAAGCCTTTCATAATAAATGTTATGATATTTTCTCAAAATATACTCCATACAATAATTATATGCATGCAATTTGAAAATGAGTCACTATGAAATAAAAATAATTCCCTAAATATGCAATGAGGTTTCTGAAAACTCCATTGGGTGTTGTTTGTACTGTGTGACATTATCGTGTTTAGGGAAAAGTTACTGAAAAGTGGTTAAATCCTTGTGGACATGAAAAAATGTTAGGCATACTATTATACAGAGGTGAGAAATAGTTCTGTAAAATGAAAGTAATCACTTTACAGTGTCAGATCACTGACATTCTAACTAGCATGAATAATGAGAAACACTTGTAAAGATTCATACTTTGCTAATGGCAGAATCAAATTATTCTAGGACAGCTTTTCAAAGGTCAGATGTGATAATAGTAGGTTTCACTGAAACTGCTACAGCGAGGAAAGTATTTATAACTCAGTAGTAGTTTGGGGCACAGGTCGTCAGAGGCAGCTATAGCAAGAGGCGATATTACTGTCATAAACAGCAGTAAGAGGGTGGTGGGCCATAAAGTCAAGCATGCTCTAAATGAGATGACCGTCTATCCCCATTTTATGTCCACTTAAATGCCTTTTATACAGTTGCAGTATGGCATCTGGAGATATTTATTTTATTTATTTTTATTTTATATCTGTTAACCTGGAGAGTCCGACTGGATTTTGGTCCATTTTCAGTGGAGGCCCGGGGAGAAAAGCTCCACGGATACGTACATATAGACAGAGTAACTTTGACAATTGTATACTTTTGTACAAGAAGAGTTACATACTTTGACAATTATATACTTAGTGCAAGAACACTTAAAAAATATTCCAAATATACTAGAATATATAAAATATTTAAGAATTATTGATTTTTATGCACAAACACAGTAATTTTAGTAGCACATAGCTGCATAAGTTCTCCTATAATTCAGTAGCACCATCACTAATCTATGACAGTTTTAACACAAAGCCAGGTTTTTGGAAATACATAGTTTTCATTATAATTCATATTTTTATTATTATTTTTCCTTCTTGTAGCCTGGACCCTACTCTGAACAGTAACCAGAGCAAACAGAAAAATCTTCACTAAATGGTGAAGCAATAGATGTGCTTATTAAGTGGAAAAAGAAATCAATACTCCTTTGCAGTGTTATACAAGTCAAAATCCTCTGTACATACTAAAAGAAAACTGCTAGTTAGTTGATTCAGTTAAAGCTGAAATCTTACTGTAATTACTTTTCATGAGAGCTAAGTGAATGAGTATCAGAAGCAGTTATTATCTAACAATATTCTTCTAAACTGTCACCCAACTTATCAAGTTGTGTTTGTTGTCAACTAAAATAACAAGCAATACAATGGCAACAAGTGTGACTGTTGGCATGCAGTTATTACGTATGCCGTACTATGAACTAATGATAAAAGGAGTTTGGGGAAAATTCTCTCTGTGATATATCATTTAGCTGCTAAGTGTTAGTCTGGCATGTACTGAAGTAGGTATAGAAGCTGTCAATTCTTGCTGGTGAAGCATCATATCAGTAAACACAGCTAGCTCAGTTTTATTTATTTCCATTTGGGAACTATTTGCTTATTTATTCATCCTCCTCACTAGCATATTATTCTCTCATTGCCACTTAAATTATTGATATTAAAATCACTTTACAGTCTCCCACTTGAGCACCCAATTTCCATATTGCTACATCTATGCTAGCTAACTCGTTCTTGGTTAAACTAACACAAAATGGTTTTGTATTACAATGTTGGCACTCAAAATGCCAAGTTTTGAAAAGCTGAAAAAAAAACCTCCAGAATGACTGAAAACCCTGAGAAGAGCAAATCTCAAAAATTGATCACCATACCTTGGACAAAAGGGAATATTCTGAGAAATGACATCTCAGACTTAATATATTTAAGTCTGATATTTCAGCCATTCAGTCTCCACGTTTCATATCATTACCACACAAAACTTCTCCTCTGCCAAACAAAAAACAATGAAAGAGCACCCTCCAGGTTAGGAGTAGGCCTTGCTTAAAGAAGGATATTTCCTATGCAGGACATTAATAAAGTATAATCCAAACTGAGAACAAGAGAGAAGAGGTCATCATAGCTATTACTGATCATAATAAGTTACCAGAGGATTTGACTAACACAGCAGGGTCATTAGCTGCTTCTCACCAAAAGGTGTCATGTTTTGTAAATACATTTGGAACTGCTCTTTATGTTAATTACAAATTTGTTATGGGTATTTGGTTCCCTTATCATTTTATAAAGCAGTTGGCTGCATTTATTTTTGAAACATCTGTTGGCTTATCCATTGAAGATATATGCATTTAGAGACACTGTTTGTTTGTTTGGTACATCACTCAGTACTAAATTTTGCTGAGTTGTTTCTTTTGGTTCCATGCACCTGCATGTACGAGGAAGTTATGCTTGTTCATTGGGTGTGATAATTAAACTCTTATTTCTAGGAACATTTTATAAACATTGCATCAAAGATAAGCCCATTTGCACCAACAACAAACCACTTAGATAATGACATAGTTTATTCTGTCTAACAGAGACGGCACTACCTTTACCTTAAGCAACCTTTATTAAATTTATTATGGTTGCATAAAAAGATCAGTGACAGTGCTGTTAACTTAACTTTTTTGTGTAGACAGATGCCAAGCCTTGTGTGGAAAGGCCAAGGGAGGTGGAGTCTGTATCCAAGTTAATAAAATATGGTGTAAGAACTGTGAGATAGTACAGACACACTGCTCTGATAATCTAGAGTTCCTGTCCTTAAAATGTAGATGTTTTTACGCACCCAGGGAGTTTAGTGGAGTCTGTGTAACAGTGGTGTACATTCCACCCCATGCTACTATCACTGAAGCCCTGAATAAACTACACAACTCTGTGAGATACAGAGTAAAAACTCAGACTTTGCACATATGGTAGCAGGTGACTTCAATCGAGCTGATCTGATAGAGGTGCTACCCCACTATTAACAATGTGTAGACTTTCCCACAAGAGGTACAAGCATTTTTGGGCAAGGCATACACCAGCATAAAAGGAGCCTACAAGGCAGTACAACAAACTCATTTAAGAAGCTCTGATCACCTTTCCATCATGCTTCTACCAGTCTACAAACCTGCTGTAATTAGAGAAAAGCCCATGGCGAAGTAGATCGGGGTTTGGCACTAGGGGGCAGTGGAATGTCTCCAGGACTCTTTTGAAAGTACTTGCTGGGATGTATTCAGAAAAGCAGCCATGTCAGATCAACAGGTAAACATAGATGTGTACACAGAAGCAGTAATGGCATGCATCTCAAAGTGTATTGATGACGTATCTGTCACTCGTCCAATCAGGATGAAATATATGAGCCTTCATGGGTTCTGCTCAAGCAGCTTTATTATGTACAAACACATCAGGATTGAAGCTTAATAACTTTAACTTAGATAAACATATAAGCAAACTAGCTATTATACTAATACATGCTCATTTGCTGGTTGCACTCTCAAAATGGCACTGGAGCTAGCACGTGCTTGCTATTTATATGCACTTTCAGCCATTGGAAATGCTTCTTAAAGGTACAACACAGCTCTCTATTCTACATCCTCCCTCTTTGAGAAATGAGTCATGTAGTATATTGATGACATTAAATGACATGCAATTGATATAAATGATTCTTTGTCATGCAATTATACAGAACTCGATACATATATACAACTAAGTCCAGATTGCTGTGTATTTCACACTAGGTCTGGATATATACAAGAAAATCGTGTGACATAGAAATTAGAGTTAATTTTAGCAACTGGGATTGTCTCTGCTGAATGTTCAACCTTAAGTAAATCAGGAACATCATCAGAAATGGAAGTCGGAGTCAAGAAACGTTCTGCAACAGGAACATTGTCTGGATTGCACTGGGATCTAGAGTTTGTATCACAGGAACAATGCTGCGATGACGGTTCTGATACAGGAAGTAGATGTCTGCAATTTCTCCTGTACTCTGATTTCACAAAATAGGATCTTGTCTCCTCACATATACTTGTTACCTGACCAATCAAGTCAAAACTTTTTACCATTTGTATCCTCACTGTCTCTCCTTCTTTCAATGGATGAAGAAATCTGCTCGATTTATCATAACTGGACTTCTGGAAAGAATGCATTCTGAATAGTTGGGCTCTAATTGTTCTGTTGCTCTTAGCTTTCGGCATCAACAAACTGGAACCGATGGGCAATGTTTTTCTTGTTTGCCTAGATAGAAGTCTCTGAGCAGGCGAGCCAAGTATATCGTCACGGAGTATGTTTCTGAGACTGAATAAATTCAAAATGACATCGGCATTATCGTGCTTTGACTTCTACAGTAATTGCTTTGCACTCTATACTGCACATTCAGCTAGTCCAATCGACTGTGGATATTCTGGACTACTGGTAACATATAAAAAGTCCCATTTCTTTGCAAATTTCTGAAACAACTGACTGGTAAACTGGGCACCATTGTCAGAAATAACTTTGTGTGGACTACCATGGACTGAGAAATGATGTTTCAACTTGGTGATAGCAGTGGACGTTAGATTAGGTAGTAAATCAATCTCAAACATGTTTGAATAAGAGTCTATCAATATTAAGTAATGCTGATTGTTCCACTCGAATATGTCAGTGGCTACTGTTGACCAAGGTAGTTCAGGAACTTGACTTAGCTGAAGTGGTTCTTTTTGCAAATGCAGTTTAGTAGTGTTAATACTGAACAAAAAAAACTACTTTATCAATGTCTTTTACTAGAGAAGGCCAAAATACTGGTCCTTTCACTCTACTTTTGGTAGATTCAGAACCTGGGTGACCACAATGCAAAATCTGGATATATTCATGTTGTAAGGAAGCAGGAACAACAATTTAGGACCTTTGATAATAATGCCATCTTCCATCAGCATCTCATCTCTGTAAGGAAAATAAGTTTGCACTTCAGGTGGTACACTAGATTGTTTGACGGCCATCCAACATTAATGTAATGGTTCAGCATTTGGAAAACTGGATCAGGTTTTGTATGATCTCTCAGCTCAAGTCTCGTGGTAGAAAAATTATGCACTTCCATGATAATGAAGTCAAAGTTCTCTGCATCAAGCTGTTCAGTTGTATTTTTGGGCGATCTAGATAAGGTATCAGCCAGATAAAGAAGTCTGCCTTTTGCATAGACCATTTTGAAGTTGTACTTTTGCAGTTTGAGCATCATTCTTTGTAATATTTCTGGAGCTGAATGCATGGGTTTCTTTAAAATAGTGACTAGAGGTTGGTGATCAGCTTCAATCTGAATATCTTGACAATAGATCTACTATTGTCAAAAGTTCTTTCTCAATTTGAGCATATTGCATTTCAGTATGGGTAAGTGTTCTAGATGCATAGGCCATGGGTCTACCTTCTTGAAGAATAACTGCACCAAGACCAAATTTTGAAGCATTACAGGAAAAAATTACCGGTTTATTGACATCATAGTAACTTAATGTAGGTGGGGTGGCAATTTTCCACTTAAGGTCTTTAAATGCTCTCTGATGTTGTTCCAGCCAAGACCATGTAACATTTTTAAGCATCAGCTCTCTCAGAGGTGCTGTCAACTCATTGAAGTCTGGTATAAACTTGCCTAAATAGTTGACCATACCAAGAAAACGTTGTAGAACTTGAACATTATCTGGTGCTGGCATCTCAAGAATGGCTACTTGCTTGGACGGGTCTGTTCGCAAGCCAGTGCTAGTAAATAAATGACCTACATATGTAACTTCTGGTAGTCTGAATTTGTACTTCAGAGGCTTGAGCATTATGTTCACTTCACGTACTCTATCTAGAACTTTCTTAAGGTTTCTGTCATACTCTGCTTCACCATTGCCATCAACCAAGAAATCATCCACTATTATGGCATACATATATCCTGGACAAATGTGTTCCATTGCATGCTGAAATACCTCACTTGAATAATTTATTCCAAATGGCAACCTGAGGAATCTATATCTGCCAAACAGGGTACTGAAAGTAGTCAGTAATGAGAATTAGCAGTCAAGCATCACTTGCTAAAATGAACTTTTTGCATCCAAGACAGAAAAGACAGTGGCATTTGGTATTAGGTCTGTTAGAAGCCTGCTGAAACCATGCTCTTATCACTTGCAAGCATACTTGTGTGCCTTTCTGTAAATTAATAGATTTGACAAATCTCAATAGCCTTGTTTAGCATGAAATCGCTGTCACAAAGCAAAATCTTTCTCACTGCAGCACTATTAATACCACACACAAGCCTGTCCTTTATCAACTCATCCTTTAAATCATCAAACAGACATGTTTTAGCTTTGTTTCTCAGGTCAGTAATATAAGCTGCAAAAGTTTCCCCTGGTTTCTGACCTCTTGTGTAAAACAAATGCCTCTTTAATGTAATATTTGTCTGGGGATTACCCATTTCCATGACTTTGTGTTTCAAACATTAGGGATCTTCCCTTGATTCAGCCTGTACAACAATATTAAGGTTTTCACCTTCTCCCTCATACGCTGCTGCATACATAAATGAACACTCTCTTTCAATGGCCTCTGACCCAGCTAGGTTTAGCAAAATGAATGCCCTGGTGCTTGCATCTTTGTCAGAATAAGCTGCTTGTATAAAAAATATCATACTCTTGCTCAAATATTTTCCAATTCTCTGCAATATTCTGATCAAATACAAGTGGTAAGGGTTTTTGAAATCCATCTGCCATATTAAAACATACCACTGAAGGTTTTTGAAAATATGCACAAACACACACACATATACATATGCCAGAAATGTATGCCAGTATTTGCAACTCTGCCCAATAGCACAACAAGCCTCTGAATAACTGAACTTTGTGAAATAAGTCTCTCGGGCACAAGAATACTCTTGAATTTACTGTACATTAAGAAACCAACTCTTATCAATGTAAGAAACATTTCAACACTGTGTGAATAAACTGGGCAGAAGAAGCTTAGAGTAAGAAACTTTTCGAAGTAATTGCACTTTGTGAATAAACAGTACACAGCACACAGAAACTTTCCTAAATGGCTGTACTTTACTGAATAACTCTTCACAGCAGAAGAAACACTCTGCAATGGTGGAACTTTGCGAATAGACACACCCAGCACAAGAAACTTTTTGAAATGGCTGTATTTTGACTGTACTTCATGAAATAGTTGCACTCTGCGCACAAATGCATTCTTTGGAATAAATGCACATTAATAAGCAGACACTGTGAGCACTTTTTCACACTTTGAGATACCTCAAATAACTCTAGTTATGCCCTGAATACAATGCAAAATAGTAGTTATGCCAAAACACAGCAGTTTGCCAAAAACATGCAGTCACTTTGCTTTATTTATGCTTAATGTGCCCTTTTTTGCCCTTATTATATTTGTTTTGCTCATTTATTATTTTTTTCATGCCCATTATTCTTTTCTTGTGCTCGTTTTACTCTAAACATGTTCACTTTGCTTTAAACGTGCTCATTTTGTAATTTTGAGGTAATTCCGAACCCCTTATGTGCTTTTCTGATGCTCGTTTTATCAAATATCTTAATTTGAGACATTTTGTTTAACTAATAAACCTTTTGTGCCTGTCATTTATTTAATAATGTAGTTTGTGCCCTTGTAATGCTCCGTTTTATCTTTTTTATAAAATAAATTGCTTGTGCAAATTTTCATTAGCTTTTGTTCGTTTCTGGCCTTTTTTTGTGCTCATTTCTCTTAGTTTACCTTCACTGTTAACTGTGCACCTCATAGCTCTGAAAAGCAATCTCTGGAATCCTGGTTCTGACACCATGTCACTCGTCCAGTCAGAATGAAATAGACGAGCCTTCGTGGGTTCTGTTCAAGCAGCGTCATTATATACAAACACATCGGGATTGAGGCTTAATAACTTTAACTTAGCTAAACTTATAAAGAAACTAACTATTACACTCATACGTGCTCACTCTCTGGCTGCACTCCCAAAATGGCACTCAAGCTAGCACGTACTTGCTATTTATATGCATGTTCAGGCCTTAGAAATGCTTCTTAAAGGTACAACGCAGCTCTCTGTTCTACAGTATCTATCACCAAAAGTATAACAATTAGAGCAAACCAAAAGCCTTGGCTCACTACTAAAGTCTATGAACTCCTGAAGGCAAAGAATGCAGCATTCAGGTCAAAAGACAATGAAGGTCTAAGTGAAGCCAGAGCAAATCTAAAAAGAGGCATTAAAGAGGGAGTATAGAAGAAGGGTACAGAGTAGCTTCGAGGACATGAAGGATACTAGGAGTCCTTGGCAAGGGATACAACAGATCACTGATTATAAAATTAGGACAGCTCAGTGTGAAGACAGCACCTAATACCTAGACATGCTGAACTCCTACTTTGGTAGATTCAAAGAGAAAAATAACTTGCCTGCAACTAGGTTACCCACTGACCAGAATGAGGGGGAGATCAGTCTTAATTCTGAGGAAGTGAAAGGTCAGCTAAAGGAAGTGAACCCCAGGAAGGCTGCTGGCCCAGACAATATACTGGGCAAGTATTTAAAGGGTGGGCAGATCAACAATGCTCAGTTATGACAGATATTTTCAACACCTCCCTTGCTCTAGAAAAAGTACCTTCTTGCTTCAAGTTAATAAATATCATCCCGCTTCTCAAAAAAGCCAATCCCTCTTGCCTGAATGACTACAGATCGGTTGCATTAACTTGTAATGTCATGAAATGTTTTGCGAGGATGGTTAAAAATCACCTCTCAGCAGTTCTACCATTAACCTTTGATCCTCTGCAGTTTGTTTATTGGGCAAACAGGTCTACTTCTGATGCCATATCAGTGGAATTGCACCTCTTACTTGATCATCTAGAGGGAAAGAACAGCGATGTCAGACTATTGTTCCCAGACTTCAGTTGGCATTTAATACTGTGGTCCCAATGCAACTTATCTTCAATCTAGTCAACCTGGGAATTAACAAGCATCTGTGTAACTGGATTTTAGACTTCTTGACCAACAGACCCCAGAGACACATGTAGGAAATAACACCTCGGGGTGCATAATTCTCAACCCCAGTATTCCTCAGAGATGTGTTCTCAGCCCCCTGCTGTTCACCATCCTTACCCATGACTGTTCTGCAAAACACAGCTCCAGTCGTGTCGTCAGGTTTACAGATGACACCATGGTTATGGGATTCAAAGGAGAGGATGAAAGAGTGTATATAGAACAGGTCAACTGTCTGATTGACTGGTGTGTGAAAAACAACCTAGACCTGAAAGGTCAACTGCCCACTCATCGCTCAAGATTAATGGTGAAGAGGTGGAAAGGGTTAAAACTACAAAATTTATAGGAGTACACATTTCAGAGAATCTCTCTTGGACTGAATACTGGTCAGTTGGTCAATAAGGCCCATCAATGTCTTCACTTTCTGGGAAGGCTCACCTACTGTTCTCTCCACCTTCTACAGAGGAGCTATTGAGAGCATTCTCACCTGTAACTTCACTGTTTGGTTTGGGAACTGTATAAAGAAGCTACAGAAAGTGGTGTGAAAGTTGCTGAGAAAATCATGGACACAAATATACCATAAATCTAAGCGCTATTCACAACAAGGAGCCTTAAAATAGCCCACAAAATATTTAATGACTCCTCGCACCCTGCACACGACTGGTTTACTCAACTGTTATCTGACAGGAGGTACTGCAGTGTTCGCTGTAGGACCTCTAGATTCATTAACAGCTTCTACCAAACAGTAATGAGACTTATTAACTTGGACACCAGCCCTACTGATCCTCCTTAAATTAACTTAATAACTGTGTTTTGTTTGGAATGTGCAATATTTATTTATTGAGTTATATATTTAGATTCATGTGAATTGCCTGTTACTTGCTTTACGTAATAATACATAAAAAGTTACAATTTTAGTTAATGTGCAATAACCAATCTTACCTGCCATGCTGCTACTGTATAGTATTTGACTACATAGACAGGTTAGTTTTTTTTCTTATGTTTTTGGGGGAATAGTCATTAGTGTCTAATTCCTTTACTTTATATGTCTTAATGTTGTATTTGTTGTACCCTCTGCTTCTTCTGTGTTCTCACGGTGAGCTGATACTCATAATTTCATTCAGGTTTACACATGTATAGTCCTAAATGACAATAAAGTTTACTTTCAATCTTTGAATCTTTGAAAATGTATGTACATACTCAACCTATTAGTGCAAGAAATCTGAATAATGCATGACAAAATGGGGGGACAAATGTTCAAAAATAGGGGCATATTCTAAATATTTCTCTTATAAACTTACAAAGTTGCTAAAGTAACAGGGTTTGTTTTAACATACATTTTTTGAAGAATTTGAAGTCTGAAACTCAAATGTATGTTATTATTCAGTGACTTCAATCCTCATATCATCCCACTAGTTTGCCAGAAAAAATACAAATTTTATAAGGAACAGACTTAAAATATGAGCCGAAAATCTGGACAGTTGAAAGGTATGTGTTTTACTCCAAGTTGACTTTAATATTTGCAATGTAGAATGCCACCTTTACATGACATTATGTCTAGCTTAGGATTTCAAATAGTACAATTTGTGCCTGTTTATTAGGCTATTGGTCAGGTAGATCAGTTGTAGCCAAGCCAACTACAAATCCACTACTTGGTACCCCTTTTCATAAGGGATTGCAGGACCAGACCTGTGGGGAGGGTTACAGTTACCCATCCACTCATAAAGGTTGTGTCTGAAGAAACTTATGAAGATATGTTTTTTAGTATAAAAGGAAAGTTCATTCTAGAGGAGAATAACATTTGAGAGAGGTATATATACTTCCAGGTGGATCTGCTTATGTTGCAGTGGAGGTTATAGTCTCTTATGCAGCTGCTTTCTGTGTTAAAAGCATTGCGAATGTTTAGGAAGTCATGTGGGACTGAGGCATTTGAGGCCTTGTAACTAGGCAGAACTTACCCTGCAAGACTCTGTACCAGATAGAAAGCAGAGATAAAGTTTTAAGTAATTCTGCATAACGCAAGGAACTCAGGGCATTGATTTCCTCTGGGATAAAACATTTAGGCAAACACATGCTGACAGCATGATTATATTCCATTACGGACCCAATACAGAAGGATAACATCCTTGAACCTTGAAGTTATACCTTTTCTAATCAGTTGGGCTGGATAAAAGGATATTTTCATGACAGTAGACAGATGCTAGTCAGCAAAGAGTTTGCTGTATCCAAAAGTGCCTAGGTCCACAATAATCATGTCATTTTGAGGGGTGTCATTTATGTGGTAAGTGCATGCATACTTAAATTGTCTAAATGACATGATACTGCACTTTTTGGCATTTCGTTGTAGCCGGTGGTGATGGCACACTAGGTTTGCATGTTAAGCCCTTTTGGATAATCTAAAAGTCCTCTTAGGAGTTGATGATTGCTCCAACTTTGCAATCATCTGCAAATCTGACCAGCCGTAACAGAGGAAAGTCATTAGTGTAAAACCTCGGACACTATTAGTATCAAGCCTTTTAGAGGAAATTGTGCCCCAGTCCTACATGACTGGGTTCTATCTGTGAGAAAGTTTGCTATCTAGCACACCACATAAAGGTTTATATTTAGTTTTATTAATTTCCTAATAGTTCCCACTAAAAGAAAAGTATCACAGGCCTTTGCCAGGTCAACATAAGAGGTATATAATGATTTTCCCTCATCTAATGCCTGAGCAACTCTCCTAATAAGTCTCCTGGGTTTAGCAGACAGAATCTTCCTTTCATAAACCCAGACTGGTTTGGGTCAAGGGAATGTAAGCCATCAATATCTTTGTTTATGAGCTCCCTAATAATGCATTCCATTTAGTAACAGATATGTCTGGTAAGACTTAATGGTCTACAGTTGTAATGATTTGTGATGAGGCCACCCTTACGGAGAGAGACAACCATAGTTGTTCTCCTCACTCCAGGGACAAAACTATTTGGGAGGCTGAGGATCAATGGATTCAGGAGTGAGTCAGTGATTCATTGTTTCATACTGACAAGGAAACAGCCTGGTAAATTATCAGGACCCACAGAGCTAGTTTTATTAGCCATGGACAGTGCCTTTGGAACTTGCACTGAGGTGATACTATGGGTGGGTGTAGACATGAATGTGTGTGGATGGGATTTTTGGTGAGGACAGCCAATGAAGCTTGAGCTGCATTTATCTCTTATGTTTGCTGTATTCAGGGACTACACAAGTGTCTATAAGAGCATAGAAGTTAACAAGGCAGCTGAGCTGTGAGGCCATTTTCACTTTGCTAGTACCCGCCCTTAGGCCTTGTCTGTTATGTATCAGTTTTCTGCAATGCTGGATTTCGTTTCTAAGGTTTTCTTACATAACTGAAAAAGACCTTATAGCAGACATTGACAAAGCTGATTTTCACTGTATACTTATCCTTGGTAGACATGATTTTACACCTAATTCTTTATTTAAACTCCTGAATTCACTTTTGGAGTATGTGGAGTTTAATGTATTTCTGAAAGCCAAGATTCCTGTTTTTTGTTATGTACTCAGGATTCACTGTAATGGTTTGCTCCTAAACTTGTGATTGTGTTTGTATCATATTGAGACTGATGACTCAGTACAAGCATTAATTTGTGAAAAGAAATGATCTGCAATTGCAGCAGTGTTGGCTGTAAGATCCACAAAGGGATGTGTCTCTTAAACTGCGTCAGATCATGAAACAGCTGTAATAAGTTTGTTTTTAATAAATTCCTAAATGCTTTAGGGTTTGTGAGCAAGTTATGCTGGTTGCTTGTGGCGAACACTACTGAAGAGGCTTAGAAATTACCATTTGTAGAGTAACTGTGGGTGTAGGAACTGCAGTGGTGGTGCTGCGGTAGTGTTGTCGCCTCACAGTAAGACGTTGTCCTGTTCGATTCTCAGCTAAAGCATCTTCTGTGTGGAGACATGCGTGAATGGGTGTACCTTCGTTGAAGGTTTTGCGTCAGGGCTGGCAACTAGGTACGTAAAAATCTACTGCCAATCATTAGCGGACCGGAGTTCCGCTGTGACGACCCCTAACCGGGAAAAGCCGAAAGATACAACAACAAGAGTAACTGTGGGTGTAGAGCAGAATGAAACTGCATTTGTTAGAACCCAGTCAAGTGAACTTGAGCCCCTAGTTGGAGCTGTACTACCTGATCTAGAGAAAGATTACATTGATGAAATCTAGAAAGTGTTGTTGTACACAATTAATTATAGAAGTGTAAACTTTTCATTTTGTGGGTGGATGGTTGAAATCATCAAGAATAACGGTGTCTGGTTCAATATTAAGGACCTTTCATGGGTTTTGATGTCATAGAAGGGAGTTCTGCAGTTGGTTATAATATGCTAAGAAATGTTGGTGTTACTAGGATGCAGAGAAGCTTGAAGTTATTTTACTATGTAAGTCTTGATGTGATGGAACTTCAGAGGAAAATGGACACTCTCAGTAGTTACTCTGGATAGGTGGTAGGCGTTGAATTCTGATAGGGAGGTTATGTTATCTCTAAAATGGATGAAGAGGCAACTGACAGTTTGGAAGCACATTTTCATCTACTGAGCAGACTGTCACAGACAAATTACAGTTACTGTTTTTAGAAAATATTCAATGAGTACTGCAAACATCAATGAAGATAAACGTTTCCGTAAAACCCTAAAACAGAACTTGTTTCTAGTATTCGCAATAGGAAGCTTGATGAGTGAAAGTCTAAATTTTCAGTTTAGAAATAGCATATCCTGCAATTGTTTGTCTGCATTTTTTCACTGCCATAGTCTGACACTCTGAATTTATTTTAATACTAAGGCAGTTAGAATGCTAGCTTTGAAATACAACAACAGTCCCATCAATCGAAGCCTGTGTGTGAGTGTGTGTGTGTGTGTGTGTGTGTGTGTGTGTGTGTGTGTGTGTGTGTGTGTGTGTTGTGTTTTTGTATATCTATCTATCTATATATATATATATATATATATATATATATATATATATATATATATATATATATGCACATACACACACACACACACACACACACACACACACACATACATACATACACATATACAGAGAAGGAAACAGATATGTTTTTGTAAGTGTAAACTGCATTCATACCTATGACAGCATGTTACAGACAGATCAAGGATGGAATGCAGTGATAACTCCTCCATGCTAGGCCTTGCTATGCTTGGCTTTGTCTTTGCTCCCCTACTCCTAGTTCTCAATCCCCTCTTCCTCTACTATTATGCTTTCTACAAACACATTTCATCTGTGACACCCATTCCCTAACTCTCCCCAAACAACTTTACTACTTTCATGCAAACATTTCTGTTTATATTTTCCAACTTCCTAACCTCCGTCTAATATTTTGCATTATTATCAGCAGTCTTTGTCCCTCCCATACTGCCTTGCACTATATCCATTCATGCTCAGACTCTTCCCCATCATCTATCTATTGTTTTCCATTTCAACCGCTACTTTTCCCAAATAAATCCTGACTACTTCCTATCTTAAACATATTATCATACTCTATGCTTTCAAACCCCTCTATTTGTTACAGTTTAAAAAACAAAAGAGAAGATGCCAAGGCATCCTAATGCTCTACCATGATAGAAAGCACTTCTTTCCTACCTACCTACATTCTAGCACCTTTCAGACTCCATCATTATTATATATCTAACAGCCCTGTAACTTCTTGCTTCCTTTTAGAGTCTTACTTCCTCACTACCTGTCATTGATAAAATATAGATCCCTTTACTTAATCATACTATTCTTTGGCTTATCCTCTATTCTTCTCCTACTGAGCCCATGTCTCATGCTACCATAACTCAATAATAGCTCTCATCATCTCTTTAACTATGTCCTAACCAACTATCCATACTTCCTCCCTAAACTCTCCACAATTCATTACAAACCTATTTAATGATGTTCCTCACCATTACCCTAAATATAGACTGAATAACTCCATTTCAACTCAAATAAAAATAAAATTAAGTGGAAAATATTCTCCAAAAACCAAGAGTTAATATTACCCACCCCAGTATATTAAAGTCCTCCTAGAAGGAGATATTCATCATAATCCTGGCCCTACATATCACAACCAATATGAATACAATTCCTTTCCACGCACTACTCAAACCCCTCAATGGTCTATTCCCCACCATACTAATCTAATGTGTGCCCCTCAAAATATTAGAAGCATAGGAAAAAAAGCTACTGAACTCTGTGCCTGGATTACCCATCTCAAGCCTGTTATTCTCGGTGTAACTGATACTTGCCTTAATCCTAGCATAAACAACTATGAATTTAAACCAACGACTATAATATCATCTGTAATGTCCATATAAAGGGTGATGGTATTGCACTAACATTTCCCAACAACTACGGACCTTTCTTCTACATCAAACCAGTACCAAAATTCAGTTCAGCAGAACTTCTTATTACTTTCCTGAAAATAAACAAATATAAGCAAATATGTATTATTGTCCTTTACATTCCTCCTGGCAGCAATACAGCTACACTGTAAGATACCCTGCATTGGATGTTCATAACAATTTCAAGGAAACAATTCTACCAGGTGATGTCATTATCAATCAGTTGTACATAACTTCTAACTCCCCTATGTCTAGCATGAACGTTTACTGTTTCACACAATTAATTAATAGCCACATGCATTATAGCAAAACATGAAATTCCCTATTAGACTGGATCCTAGACTCAGACCCTAGTAAATTCACCACCACAGGTACAATGTCAGACTCTCTCGGTGGCTGTCTTCCAATTCATACAATCAGCAATGTCATTCATCTACAAAAAAATAGTATGCCTATAAAACAATATGCAGCCTCTCCAAGTTTAACCAAGAAGTATTCATTTCTACCCTATCATCTAGTAACTGGAACATCTTAAAAATCCTCCCCTTAGATGATGTTATAATTGAATTCAATACGACTTTCCTAAATAATCTAAACAGACTTGCACCCCCTAGAAGGAAGAGACTAAAAACAAGTAATGCAATTTGGCTACCCAAAAAGAGTTGAATGATAATGCAGGATAGAGAAAAAGCAGGGAAAGAATAGCAAACTAAAACACCACATCTTAAAAATTTCAGAATGCCCAGTAACCATACTAAAAGACAAATGAAGACAAAAACTATACAATAACAACTTTCAGAACAATAGCAAACACAACCCTGATAAATTCTGGTCAGGCATTAACAAAATCTTACATCCCTGTCCAAAATTCAACCCTAAATCCTCTCCCAATAACTCGCTATTTGAAACTGCAATAGCATTCGACTCTGATTTCATAGATTGTATAGCATTCCTAATCAAGGATTCCCAACATCAAATCCCAACCCTACCCAACAACTACATTTCAACACATCCGCTTTCACCTTCAAACCTGTGCCCACTTACTACATAGAAATAGTGTGAAACAGATTCAGATTATGCTGTGCTTCAGCTGACCTTTCAAGTGATTACCTTAAAATAGAAGCAAATAGCATTACCTATCCTGTCTCAATCCTTATAAATAGGTCAGTCCAGGAATCCCAGATTCCCTTTCTCTGGAAAAAATCATATATTCTCTCTCTACACAGAGGAGGAAATTCAACAGACATCATTAACTTTAGACCTATAGCAATCTTACCCCCAGTCTTCAAAATACTTGAAAAAATGTATTCAAAAACAACTGCTACACTATCTCCTGCAGGAAAAATTGTATCCCCACACAACATGCTTTCTGCCCCTCCAGTAATACTAACACTGCTTTTCTAACTTTTGTAAATACTGTCAATAAAGCTAGAGATAAAGGCAAACTAGTCTCTTCCTTATTTCTAGACTTGTCTAAAGCCTTTGACACAGTTTGTTACAGAAAACTTCTATTTCAAATGTCCTCATTAGGTCTATCTCAGCCAACCATTCTACGGTTCAAAAGTTACTTGCTCAACAGATTTCAGTCAGTAAAATGGCAATCCACCCTCTCTCGATACCTACCAGTCACCACTGGTGTACCACAAGGCTCTATCCTTGGTCCCCTCCTCTTTAATATTCTCACCCACACTCTCTGGACATCCACAATGCAGGCCTCCCTAACACAATATGCAGATGACTCCACACTCATGCATATCAGACAACCTGGCACATCTACTCAGGAAGCCTTAACAGCCACTGAAACATTCCAAGTCGGACTTATCGAATAAACAAATGTTAAATAAATAAATAAAATTACATAAAAAATCATCAAAAACTAGGGATGCTTTACAGAGCCAAAACTTTTTCATTAATGCAAGTAAAATATCTACCCTCCTTATTAACCTCCAGGCAACACAAAAAGCAAAATGTGAACATTTCTATAATAAAGTGGATACATTTGCAGCAAACAACGCTTTCAGAACACACCACTGTATAGCACTAAACAGCCTAAATTGATTAGAACTATCCCATCAGCTAACATATACACAACTTCTTAGCATCTATAGAATCATCTAGTATTCATTCTCTTCTCCAGCACTAAATACCATTTTATGCAACCATATTCTCAATCACTCATTATAATTTAAAGACCAAAAATTCCCCTCTCTCCACAAACCAATGAAATCTGCTGTGCATGGCCTATACTCATACCATATTACTAAGGCCTAGAACTCCTTTCCTGTATCCATCAGGTCAGCACCCTTCCTCTTGTCCTTTAAAACCATTCCAAAGTACTTTTTATTCAAAATGTGGGTCTGTTCTTTCTTAACTCAGGATAAGTCATCATCATCTTCTTTTGGCTGTCGTTAGGGGTCGCCACAGCGGATCATCTGTTTCCATTTCTTCCTGTCCTATGCATCTTGCTCTGTCACATCAACCACCTGCATGTCCTCTCTCACCACATCCATAAACCTTATTTTAGTACTTCCTCTTTTCCTGTTACCTGGTAGCATCATCCTTAGCATCTTTCTCCCCAATATAGTCAGCATCCCTCCTCAGCACATGTCCAAACCAACGTAATCTTGCCTCTCTGGCTTTGCCTCCAAACCTTCCAACCTGGGCTGAGCCTCTAATATACTTATTCCTAATCCTGCCCACCCTCGTCACACCCAGTGCAAATCTTAACATCTTTAACACTGCCACATCCAGCTCAAACTCCTGCCTTTTTGTCAATGCCACAGTCTCCAACCCATATAACATAGCTGGTCTCACTACCCTCTTGTAGACCTTCCCTTTCACTCTTACTGGTATTCGTCTGTCACAAATCACTTCTGAACTCTTCTCCACCCACTCCATCCTACCTGTACTCTCTTCTTCACTTCTCTTCTACACTCACCATTACTCTGAACTATTGATCCCAAGTATTTAAACTCATCCACCTTCGCCACCTCTACTCCCTGTATCCTCACCATTCCTCTATCATCCCTCTCATTCACACACATATATTCTGTCTTAGTCCTGCTGACCTTCATTCCTCTTCTCTCTAGAACATATCTCCATCTCTCCAGGGTCGTCTCCACCTGTTCCATACTCTCACTACAGATCACAATGTCTGCAAACATCATAGTCCATGGTGACTCCTGTCTGATCTCGTCTGTCAACCTGTCCATCACCATTGCAAATAAGAAAGAGCTTAGAGCTGATCCTTGATGTAATCCCACCTCCACCTTAAATGCATCCATCACTCCCACAGCAGACCTCACCCCTGTCACAGTACCCTTGTACATATCCTGTACCACTCTTACATACTTCTCTGACACTCCCGACTTCCTCATACAATACCACAACTCCTCTCTAGGCAGCCTGTCATATGCTTTCTCAAAGTCTACAAAAACACAATGCAACTCCTTCTGACCTTCTCTGTACTTCTCCATCAATACTCTCAGAGCAAACATCCCATCTGTAGTGCTCTTTCCCGGCATGAAACCATACTGCTGATCACTAATCATCACATCCCTTTTTAACCTAGCTTCCACTACTCTTTCCCATAATTTCATGCTGTGACTGATCAATTTAATCCCTCTGTAGTTACTACAGCCCTGCACATCACCCTTATTCTTAAAAATTGGTACCAAAGCACTTATCCATTCCTCAGACATCCTCTCACTTTCCAAGATTTCATTAAACAATCTGGTTAAAAACTCCACTGCCATTTCACCTAAACACCTCCATGCTTCCACAGGTATGTCATCTGGACCAACAGCCTTTCCATTCTTCATCCTCTTCATAGCTATCCTTACTTTCTCCTTGCTAATTCATTGTAATTCATGATTCACTATCCCCACATCATCCAACCTTCTCTCCCTCTGATTCTCTTCATTCATCAACCCCTCAAAGTACTCTTTCCATCTCCTCAACACACTCTCCTCGCTTGTGAGTATGTTTCCCTCATTATCCTTTATCACCTTTACCTGATGCACATCTTTCCTAGCATGGTCCCTGTGTCTAGCCAATTGGTACAGATCTTTTTCTCCCTCCTTAGTGTCCAATCTTTCATACAACTCTTCATATGCCTTATCGTTAGCCTTCGCCACCTCTCTCTTTGTCGTGCACCTCATCTCCTTATTCTCCTGTCTACTTTCTTTATCTCTCTGATAATCCCACTTCTTCTTTGCCAAACTCTTTCTCTGTATACTCTCCTGTACTTCCTCATTCCACCACCATGTCTCCTTGTCGTCCTTCCTCTGTCCAGATGTCATACCAAGCACCTTTCTAGCCGTCTCCCTAATTAGCTCTGCTGTAGTTACCCAGCTATTTGGTAACTCTTCACTGCCACCCAGTGCCTGTCTTAACTCATCCCTGAACTCCACCTTTTTCAATTTCCACCATTTGATCCTTGGTGCTGCCCTCACACTCCTCCTCCTCTTCTTGATCACCATCGTCATCCTAGAAACCACCATCCTATGCTGCCTAACTGCACTTTCCCCGGTCACCACTTTACAGTCTCCAATCTCCTTCAAACTGGCCCTCCTACATAAGATAAAATCCACCTGTGTGCATCTTACTCCACTCTTGTATGTCTCAGGATAAGTAATATCCCTAATTATACAATTCTTCCTCTAAAACATGCACGCTGATTGGCCAGCCCAACCAGCATGCCCGTTGTAAATCCCTCAATATACTAACGGAAAAAGGTCCGGTCGCCCGGACTTTTTCCGTTAGTATAAAACACTGTCTCGCTATGTTAAAAGAGTTTAACATAGCGACACAGATTTAAAAAAAGCAACGCAAATTTCCATTGCTTTTTTTAAAGCTGTCTCGCTATGTTAAACTCCTTTAACATAGCGACACAGTGTGTAAAAAGCAAACCTGTCTCGCTATGTTAAATGGGTTTAACATAGCGAGACAGCTTTAAAATAAGTAACGGGGATCTCCATTGCTTATTTTAAAGCTGTCTCGCTATGTTAAACCCATTTAACATAGCAAAACAGTAAAAAGCAACGGAGATCTTGCGTTCTCCGTTGCTTTTGCTCACAGCTCTGATGTACTGTGTAGGCATGCGCAGTACATCAGAACTGCCGCGGAATACCAGACAGCTGCGGAAGGGCAGCAAAGAGGCATTATACAATGCCATTATTTAAGAAAAGTAATTATTTATTTTCTTAAATAATGTCATTGTATAATAGCAATAACCCACTTCTGGGTGTGGGTAATGCGGGATTTAACCACAGTTGTCTTTGTTTGGTCCCTCGGGCTTCGCCCTCGGGACCAAACCATGCCAACCGTGGTTAAATCCCGCATTACCCATACCCAGGCGTGAGTTATTGCTATAATATGAACAAGTACCTATGCATACCTTACACTTCCTTATTCTCCCTTCTCTGGTCACTTCCTTACTTTAATTTAGTTCTCACCCCCGAGTCTCTTTCTGAATATGCCATGACCTTGTTGTTTCTCTCACTTCATGTTGCAATTCTTGTTTGTATTATACTAACTTACCTTTAATTTCTCGATAAAGTGGCTAAAATTTCTAATTAATAATTTATTAAATCATTGTCATACAAGTCATATCTATTCTTAACCAATGCTTGACATTATGTCTAGTTTGGTATAATTATTTAAACTGTAGATGTTTTTGTATTTCTTTTTTTTTTTAAGATTTT
>NC_056737.1:909059309-909066809 GCF_019279795.1 Protopterus annectens
TCTGGACTGGCTAACACAGCGGATCCTCCCAAAGCTCCTTTAATATTCTGGAATGCCTGCTTACATGCTGCAGTCCACACTACTTTATCTGGCCTGTTTTTTCCTTGGCAAGTCTGTGAGAGGACCAACTATGGTACTATAATGGAGGACAAACTTTCTGTAGTACCCTGCTATGTCTAAAAATGTCCTCACCTGCTTTTTGGTAACAGGGGCAAGCCTTGCCAGAATGCCTTCCACTTTGACAGGTTCTGGCCTGATCTTACCACTCTCCACTCTATGTCCCAGGTAGGAGGCCTCTGCCATACCCACCTGACATTTGCCTAGTTTAATGGTCAACTCTTCCCTATGTAGTCTGCCCAGCACCAGGCTGTAGATGATAATATCATCTAGGTAAGCAAGGGCACAATTTCCTGCTCCTGTTAGGATACAATCTACCAGCCTCTGAAAAGTCGCTGGGGCATTTTTCATCCCAATGGGCATATCTGTGAACTCATACAAGCCAAAAGGGGTCACAAAGGCTGAACTCCCTTTAGCACTGGGAGTCAAGGGCACCTGCCAGTAATCCTTGGTAACCCTTGATAAGATCAGTAGTGGTAAGATTCTTAGCCTCACCCAGCTGCTCTAGGGCTTCAACTGTCCTAGGCATGGGGTAAGCATCTGACTCTGTGTGACTATTTATTTTCTTGTAGTCCACACAGAACCTGATGCTGCCATCTTTCTTTGGTACCAGCACCACTGGGGAGAACCAGGAACTGATGGACTCCTGGATTACCTAGTTCCAACATTTCCTGTATCTCCTCCCTCAGAGTCTGTTTGACTCTCTGAGGTGCCCTGTAAGGGGCCTACTTAATAGGCCTGTGAGGTCCTCTATCCACATGGTGCTGTTCCAGGTGGGTGCACCCTGGTTTCCTAGTGAACATGTCCCTAAACTTCTGTAACACTTCTCGGATTTATCGACCCTGGGTAGGGGGCAGCTGCTGGGACATTGCTACCCCTTCCACTGAGGTGTCAGTCCAAGCCTCACTGAAAAGATCAGTCACCAGATCCCCTCAGACTCCTCTTGCCATCCACTGAAAATGCTCAGCACAAGGGCCTGGCCTCCCTATTATGGTATGGTTTCATCATGTTAACATGGTACAGTTTTGCCCCTGCATCCTGTCTAGAAGTTCTACCATGTAGTTAAATCACTGACCTTCCTTACCACCTTATAGGGTCTCTCGCAAGCTGCCTGCAGCTTGTTATGTCCAACAGGAATGAGAACCATTACATGTTGCTCTACAGAATACTCTCTAGCTTGAGCACTCCTGTTATACCAGACTTTTTTCTGCTTTTGGGCTTCTGCCAGGTTCACCTGGGCCAAGCCCATGAGTTCCCTGAGCCGTGTCCTGAGGTTTAGGATGCATACCACAACAGACTCCTTGTGGGTTTCACACTCACCCTCCCACTCATCTCAAATCAAATCTAAATGTCCCCTCACCATATGCCCATACAGCAACTCAAAGGGTGAAAAACTTGTGGATTCCTGGGACACCTCTCAGTAAGCAAACAACAGATGGGGTAAATATTTGCACCACTTCCTCTTAAAGTTATCTCCAAATGCCTGTAGCATTGTCTTGAGTGTATAGTTTAACCTCATTAGTGTGGGGATGGTAGGGGTGGTATTAAGGTGCTTCACACCACATTGCCTCCACAGATAAGCCAGCAGGTCTGACATTAAATTGGCACCTCTGACAGTCAGTATTTCTTTTGGAAACCTACCCTGCTGAAAATCTCTAACAAAGCTTTTGCCACCTTTTCTGCTTCAATGGAGGATATGACCACCAATTCAGGGTATCTGGTAGTATAATATACTACCAATAGGATATACTTTTTCCCTGTGGAACTTGAGATACTCAGAAGCCCCACAATATCCATAGCTACCATCTGAAATGGATCCTCAATCACAGGCAAAGGCATCAAAGTAGCCTTCACTTTGACTCCTGCCTTGCCTACCTTTTGGAACTGCTCACATGTCCTGCAGTACCCTGTTACATCTCTGGAAATCCCAGGCAAATAAAAGTTCTACATAATATGTCTCTTTGTACATTTTATATCCATATGACATGCAAAGGGATTACCATGGGCTATGGCTAGAAGTGCCAGATGGTAGGCTCTGGACATTACCAACTGCTGTATTCTTTCACCCTCTAGCCCTCGCTCAGTGGTCCACTCTCTATACAGCAACCCTTTGTTCCAGTATACAGATCCTACCTTGCCTTGAGAATAAGGTGCCTCACTGGATACCTCCATCAGGCAATGTAATGTTGTGTCTGAGAGCTGAGCCTATCTCAACTCTCTCTTTCTAAACCTTCCCAGTTCCACTTCCATAAGACGTCTGCTATTCAATGACAGCGATGCCTCACTGTCAGCCCGGGTACTACTACTCACCTCTGCCCTTGCAGTCACTCTGTCCAAGGGAACATCAGTACCAACAAGCAACTGTGGCTCACCTTCAGTCTCACTGCTACAGGGTAGCTCCCTCCCTGAAGTAACCACCTCACCAGTCCTGGCTGCAAGTGTGTGGTCTATCTGGGTCTCCCCCAGGCTACCAGATACACGTTTGTCTCCAAGCCGGACTGCGTGTAACTGCATGTACACAAGGTATTGCATTATCAAAATCATTCCCTATCAGGGCATCTGCAGGGATATCCTCAAACACACCTACGTGATGGCTTCCTTTTCCACCCTCCCAGTCAAGGTGAACCCTAGCCAAAGGTATTTGGAATGGGGTCCCTCCTAAGGCTGTGACTGGAGTAGACTGCCCAAGCAAATAGTGCTCCTCCTTAACCATTGTAGGGTTCACAATGGTTAGATCAGACGCTGTGTCTGTCTTAGCAGTGGCCTCTTTCCCATCCACTAAAATAGGATATAATCTCTTGTGGTAGTTTGGTACCCTTGTTGTCTCAAGACAACTTGCTGCTGGCATTTTGTCATTCACACTTACTGCCGCTCCTACCTTTTGTTCCCTACCTTGCCTCCATGGACATCTATATGCTACATTACCCCACTAGTTGCATTCAAAACATTTAACCCTTGCTCTTGGATGTGTACCTGGACTAGTGGCTTCCCCTGCTACTGGTGACTCTTTTGGGGTAGTCTGGGCTGCCCACCATGGATTCCCTTGGACCCATGAGCAACACTGTGTGCCCTTTTCCTGTGTAGTGATGCCCTGCTTGCTAGGTATTAGTCTCCCTTCTTCCCCAACTCATCTGCAGTACTGCACTGTCTATCAGCTAACCAGATTCTCATGTCCTTGGGCAAAGTGCTAACGGCCTGTTTCCTCATCAAGACATCTGCCAGCCCTTCAAAAGTGGTAATCTGACATCCATTCACCCATATATGAAAATAAATGCTTAGTTCAGCATCTGCTTTGCATCTATGCTCACAAAACATTTTCCTATAAGCTTCAGGTGTTAACTTAAAGCATTCTAACAAACATTTTTTGACTGTATTATAATTAAGCAATCTATATCAGACAATTTAGAAATAGCATTTACAGCTTTACCATGGAGTAAGTTGGTTGGGAACCATACCCAGAGCCCTTGGTCAACATTATACTGTTGACATACCCTTTAAAACATATGAATAAAACTATCAAAATTATCCCCTCTGTAAATTGTGGAAGAAATTTACTAACCTTTGATGCTTCTGGGGTTCAGTTGCTGCCTTACCCACTACCTCGATGACTCTGATGAAGAGTCAGCATCTCCTTTTCATGTTGCCTCTGCCTTCCATTCTCCTCAGCTTCCAGGCATCACAGTTTCTCATTTTTCTCACCCTTCAGATGTCGCAGTTTCTCATTTTCTTCAGCCGCCAGCTGTCACAGTTTCTCATTTGCCTCTAAACATCTCAGTTTCTTTGCTGCTTCTATTTCCAAACACTTGGCCTCCAGATCAAGTCTCTTTAACTCCAGATGGATTTTTAAGTGCTCTGTGGAAAGGTTGAGCATTCCATTTTCTGAGAGTTGTACATCTCCAAGGCCAGCCTTGTTGTCCTCCTGATTACTGGTCTGTGATGCAGCTGTGGCCAAAGCTACAATCATTTCTGCCTTAGTCAGGTTGGCATGCACCAGTTCTTTAGTGTTGCACATCTCAGCCAATTTGTTCTTTGTCAGCTTGCCATACTCCTCTGCTGACATACTTGCCTGCTCTCCCTAACTAAGCTAACAAAAAAAAATAAAACAAGTGTGATATGAAACTCTGAATGTTCACTGGGTGGCTGATTGAGAGTACAAACATCTTCAGTGACCACTGTACACAGGCAACAGGAATTCAATATCTACACAACTACAAACCAATTAATATGAGATATGGCTATCCCACCACTGCCAACCAATTAATATGTGACACCCCTGCTCTGGTTCAGTAATCAACGAGCCTCAATCCTCACCACTGCCAAATCTTAGGAGACATACACACCGGGAGGATGACAAGTACAATTTCCCATAAGAGCACACAGAGCCCACAGTCAGTCTGGGGCTGGTTTCTCTCTCTTTCTCCAGATCACCAATAAGACATCCCACAGGCACATCTATAGGGTTGAGATCTCAGCTGAGTGGCCAAGCCAAAACCTCCAGCACCGTCTCTGCCCAACCAGTGCTTCATGTCCCTACCCAAGTAGCTGACACACACACACTCTTTGAGATTTGATTTATACACACACACACACATGCGCGCACACACACACACAAACACACACACACGCACACACACACACACACACACACACACACACACACACACATACACACACACACACACACACACATTCTCCTCAGAAAAGCTGGCACAGGCTTTCTAGCTATGCCCCCTTCTGCTCATACTGTAAGGTAGTTTCCACTGCCACCAACCACTCTTATCAGCTACTTTTAATGCCCTTAACAAAGGGTGTCCAATCCTTCTGTGTAATTTTACTATTAATTCAAATGTTGGTTTGACCAAGAGCAAGGCTATTTAGTAGTAGCCTGTACAGTGTCACTAAATTCATATGAAAGTACCCTAAGAGTTTAAATGGATCTCATAAATATCAGCCACAAAGATGGGTTCAAATATATTTAATAATAAATAAAAGAACAAAACAATACTCAATAAAATACAGTAACTTCAGAGTTCAAACTCACAGGAAATATTTAAAACAACATTGCAGGACAGTTTCAAATAAATGCAGAAAACATCTAAACTTATCTTTACTATATGCCTATCTGAATCTAAAAAGAGTTACTATGCCCTAGAAACTTACAGCAAGGTAAGTGCAGAAGGTGGAGATGAGTGGATGTTCTTGCTAGGTCCAAGTGAAAATACAAAATGCACAGTCTCTCTCTCTCAGAGAGCTCTTAAATTAATATCAAATATTACGGCTGGGTTAGCTTGAATGACATCATGTTTTGTCACCTGACTTTAGTTCCCAAGCTCCCCATTGTCAGAAAATACATGCATTTTTTGCATCTCTCTGTGAAAAATACATATCTCTGAGATGTTTGCAGATCCTGAATATATATGGGTCTACTTCACTAGACCGAATGAAAAGTTACCCGAACTGACTGCAGAGTACAGAGACGACAACACCGAAATTTCAATAAACCAAGCCATCACTTTACCAACATGTTTTACAGGGAAAGAAGACACATGGCCAACATTTAACAAAATAACACACCGGAGTATGTCAAACTCACCCAGGTAGGTGGCTACACTCCCAACAATCCACAATGTGGAGGGGTGCTCCCCTACAACCCCCCCTCCAACTAAATATACCAACTTCAGGATTTCACCACAATGGGGAAAAGGGCAAATTTCCCCATGTTGGTCAAGTGTCTCCATTCCATGTAAAACAATGGTATTGTTCAGTTTTGGTTTATTTAAAGTTAAATGTTGTCATCTCTGCAAGCTGCAATTCTGGTTAAGTGTAAATTCGGTCTACACACACACACACACACACACACACACACACACACACACACACACACACACACACACACACACACTGATCTGGCACTAGGTGACCTGAAAGCTGCCTAGAGCTCTCTGTTGGCATGGGAGCACAACTACAACATTACATTTAACAAAAAAAAAAAAAAAGTTTGCTTACTTTACTCATTGACTGTTCACTATGCACTGCCCCTTTAATAATTAAACAAAAAAGTTTTTCCTACTTTGGCCATGTTCTGCTGTTTCTGCTTTTAGCAGATTTGGGAACTTTGGATTTACCTTTGCTAAAGGTTTTTACTTTCCTTCTGGACTGAGTGTAATGCCCCACTTAATTATGGGGCTTGTTCTGAGTCAAAACCTGTACTTTAGGTACTGGGGTAAGAGCCTTAATCTAACTGCTACACACACCCCATTTTAAGAAAAAAAAAACTCAAGATCTTGTACATAAAATGCAAAACCTGTTGTTCTGTTAACTTTTACTGAATTATACCATGATCCCCAGAAGACGCTGAAGTCAAAATGACTCAGTTATATGGGTTTAACATATGAAATAGAATAGCGCAAACGTTTATCTCGGCTGTTTATGAAAGCGTAAACGCTTATGCTAAACCGTCTTAACATATTAAGATAGGTGTTTTTTTTTAGGCACGAGGTGATAAGATCCACATGAGAAGAACGAGAAAGAATGATTTTAAAAGCTACAGTGTATGAGACAGTTTAAACGGATACAACATCGATGTCCGAGTTTTAATGGAACGAACATTTTTATGCTTTGTTGCTTTTATTTACGCTAGCTTTCGAACTAGAAAACTTCAAAAAAAATTTGGCTTTCTCCAGCTTCGTTTCATTAGCCTACAGTACTCTCTGATGCGCAGCAGGCGCACAGGATCAGGAACTGCCGCTGATGCCAGACATCCGCGAAGGGCAGTAATATTTCTTTTCTTAAATAGTTCTTTGTCATATAATGCAATAACCCACTTCTGGGTGTGGGTAATGCTAAATTTTTAACGGTTGGCGTTTGTTTGCTTCCGGAGCCGCTTCGGGACCAAACCACGCCAACCGTGGGTAAATTTAGCATTACCCACACCCAGGCGTGGGTTATTGCTATAATGACATTTACAGTTTACTTATACACATGCCAGAACAGTAGGCAAAACTGTCCTGTTTACAAAACCCTTGTCACTGTAACAGTAAATCATAACGTGAGATATAGGTGTCTTGCAAGCAAGTAAGCCCCCCTGCAAAAACATAAATAAATAAAACAGTATGCTATATACAGTAGGTTATCTGATTTTATTTGATTTGTTGATATTTGAACAGCTAATAGACCTTAAATGTGTAATATAGTCGAAACATGTTGAATTTTAGAAGTACCTTCTTCAGACCCTCTAGCAAATGTGAAGGGTTTTACATTTGATAGGTCATATAGTCTGCATTTTTTAGAGTAATGATTAGAGTTGTCTGATCTGCATCATCTGTTATGTAGTTAATTGAGGCAAATTATTGTGGTACATTATGCTCTACAAGATTGGATTGT
>NC_056737.1:909071809-909084309 GCF_019279795.1 Protopterus annectens
GGTGATTTGGTCTCGCTGAAATGAAAGTCAATGAAAGTGGATATTAGTGATGTGAAGTAGACCCATATATATATATATATATATATTTATATATATATATATATATATATATATATATATATATATATATATATATATATATATATATAATATATATATATATATATATATATATATATATGTATATACACACACACACACACACACACACACACACACACACACACACACACACACTCACATAAATTCATACATATATATATTTGTATTTATGCCCATTTAAATATTTGCATTCATGTCCATTTAATTGGTAATACAGGTTCACTTATAGCAAAACTTCTATGGTGGTATGTCAGTTACAGCCTGATCCTGCTGGAGCTGGGAAGTGTGATGGATCTGAGAGTGCTCAGCAGCAGGGGATCTTGACTTCTCAATGGCAGGTAGCTTGGTCACATTGCCCCTTGTCACTCAGCATCATTTGGAGCACACAGAATAGGCTGTAGTTACGAGAGCAGGGAACAATCATTAGGGTCTACATGGAATGTCTCCTGGAGTGTACAGTAGATTTGTTAACCGGGCCATTAGATCACTAGTGGGAGGGGCTATAGTGGCCCATATCACTGGCTGCTCTGGCCTATTTTCTGGGGATGGGTTGGTAGGGGGCAGCCTGCACGCTGCATGTACTTCACCCTGTTCCAGTCCCAGTGTTTCTAATCCTATGATGTTCAGCCTCAAACTTTATTTATTATCCAAATCTACAGCTATTTGTCTGCCTTTTGTGTGTGTGTGGCTCTTTCTGTCTGTCCATTCCATGCTTTCTGTCCTAGTGCTTGCACATCTGCACCTATTTAGCTATACTGTTTGTGTTTGTCTGCTTTTTCCGGAATGCTCTGATTTACTAGTCTCTTTCCTCTTTTCTCTTATTATTCTTCTGCCTCACTTCTTATTTTACTTTATGTAACAAATAGGTTCTATCTTTAAAAAAAAACAAAGTTGTCCCACCTTCCCCCAAGACTGCACTCATTTGTATATTTCTATTTTGCATGTCCCCCTCTTTGATGCTTTCTATACTTTTTCCTTCCTCTGCATGCCTTTGATACCCATTTATGCATCAGATAGCAGGATCATGTACTCAGACAGGATACTACATTAATGGCTGTTGCTATATAGCTGTATATTGCTATGTACTGCTTTACACCATCCTGTCGTGGGATTTGGTAATGTGCTTTCTTATACACAACTGTAAGCTACTTCCTTCAGATATACATAAGTTTGTGCAGCACTAATTTCAGCTATTGTGAAGGTTGTGCACATTGGTGCGTGACCTCTATAGGTAGTGAACTTTGCATTTCCATGCACATCTTTCTGTACACAGATGTATACGTATGTATCTTGACTATGCTACTCATCCATGTGTAACTCTGTAGAGCTGCTAGCCTGCATGCAGTTCATCGCTGAGTTTCAGACAAATATTTTTATGTACAAATTGTGAAATCTGCTGTCAAAGAAATCAAAGATCTGTTTAAAAAGACTAAACTCCTCAGCTGCCAAGCAAAGCCATAGCTAGCTCAACTAGAATCCGATGCCTGTCCCAAATGAAGTAGCACCCATCCTTGTTAGTTCTACAAAGTGAAGAACATAAAATAAAAGAAAAGAAAACTTCCTACAATACAGTCAGATACACATTTCCTCATCTCTTCGGTGAAGATGAAAAAAATCAAACAAAAAGACTTGGCTTTTACGGTAGAAAGCCAATTGGTACATCATTTGTAGCATGTATTTCCTGCAGCTAAATACGTCTCCAAAGCTCTTCAAGTGGAAAAAAATGTTACAACTGTAGCGAGCCAATCAGCTTGCTACATCATAGCACATACAAAGGGCTGAAGTTCCTAACACATTGTCTCCAGGGTGGCTTCTCCATTCTGCTAGTCTTTGCTGCATCTCTGCTGCCAAGTATTGTAAGCTTTATCCCACTTTTCTTAGAAATGCTGCAGAACAAATGTTAAGCCTCTTATTCTTATTTATAACATGCCTCTTACATCCAGAATAATACTACCTGCCTTAAAAATGCTGCCATTATTCTATTCCCAAAAGTACCCTCTCCTAAATTAAAGAAATTAAGATAGAGTTGTGCCTTATTACAAAAATCTTCAAAGATCTAGTGCACTTACAACACATACAATGTAACTAGCAAAATTATATCCATGCTAAAATTATGTTTTCAAGATTTCTCTTATCCCTTCTATTGCCTGCACAGCTATAGCAAAAAAACACATCCACTAACACTTAAATATGGAATGGCCTTGCACTTTTAGCTTTTCACTTTTCTTACAATACTCAAAGGGTATAGGTACTTGTCAGCAAAACATGCAAGTATATGTTACTGGTCGATGCCTGCACACACCACACCAATCCAGTTTTTAGCTGGGGTACTGTTTTAATAGGAACCTTAGTGTTCAAAATGATAAAGCTTATTTATTGCCTGACTCTGAGAGGCAGACTTCTTCTTAGAGAAGAAGCTTAAACTCTCAGAAATAGTCAATATGAGAACCTCATGTTAGCTCAGACTCACTTAAAAGCATCCATGGAAGAATAAACCCTTTTCCAGGATAAGACCTGCCATATGGTACCACCTCCCAAATGAAGTAAGAAAACATAAACCTTGGAAATCTTTAAAACACAACAAAGGAACCAAGTACACATCCTTTTATAATAATGTTTGAGAATGTAATCCTCATAAGCCAATATATATATACACACACACACACACACACACACACACACACACACACACACACACACACACACACACACACACACACACACAGTATTAGTACAGTTCATTTCGATATCTGCATAAATATTTAAAAGTGCATATTTGTTGTATAAATTGCACAGTTATATATTTATTTCATGCTTTACTATCACTATCTTCAACATATTCGATGTGTTTTATACCTTCTGCTATAATATCATTCTGTCTTCTGCATACTGTGCATTTGGTCTATATGCAGTTTGTTTTTAGCTTGCATTCTTCCTTTTTATTATCTATTTTTTGAGCTTAGGTCATGGTTGGAGAGGGTCAACAGGCCTTCCCACCTACCTGGTGAACAAATAGAAAATAAATGCATGCATACATGTATACTTTCTTCTTTGAAGTAGCTGGAGATGTGCGCAACATTACTATTTCATTTTGTCTATCTTTTTAGCCCACAAACTATTAGATACTGCAAAGTATAGAATTGTTAGGTAAGCACATGCTTGTCCAAAGATGTAATGCACCCACACGTGTGAAAATGTAGCACTTATAGGAACTCCCTTTGTCAGTGTTATAATCATGGGTGGTACATTGGTGCAGCAGTTAATGTTGTCGCCTCACTGCAAGAAGTTTTCCGGTTTGATTCTTGGCTGGGGTGCCTTCTGTGTGGAGTCTGCATGTCCTCCCTGCATTCATGTGGGTTTCCTCACACATTCCAAAACATGCATCTTGAGCATTTTCTCCCAGGCATCTGCTGAAAATAGGCTCTGTCCTAGTCAGACTTTCCCAATCAACAAATGTTAAAAAAAAAATAATATATTACTATTCGTCAATAATCTCCATTTGTTATCAGTAAGTTCAAAAAAATCTTTTCAAGAGTTACATAAAAAAGAACTGACCAAGGCTGCAGTTCATGAATAGTGTGGGGGAAGTCCATTATGTGTTCTGCAACATGCCAGAAGGACAGATGTATCCATTTTATAAAACTCCAGTCCTGTGGGTTTTGGCATAGTACTATAACTTCCAAAAGGTTAATGCTGTATTTATCCATAGTAACTTGACAAATCGATAGGATAGACAGCATTCTGAAATATCACTCTATGACGATTCACCAAGATTATGGTGCTGATTTGCAGTTGGAATGTCTACCTCTAATGATTCACCAAAATTGTGGGGCTGGTTGGGAGCTGGAATGTCATTCTCTAATGATTAACCATAATTGTGGTGCTGGTTTAAAGCTGGAATATCACCCTCTAATGATTCACCACAATTATGGTGCTGATTTGGAGCCAGCTGTGTGGCATATCACAGTATGCTGTATTCTCATACAGTCCAAGCTTCTTTGTCTTTCTTTCCCATAAGAGGGAATAATGCAGATGCTGTAGTCAATTAACATGCTGGCCCACGTACAAGCAGCATCACAAAACTCTTACATCTGGACTTCATGCAAATTTCGAACTGGTTAACTGCAAGCACGCTAGTTATAAATACTGCAAAACCACAGGTGATGTTTTTTAAAACCTTATATTGCATTAAAAATGCCTCTGATAATATTAACACACATACAAGATTATGCTTTAGGAAAGACCTGGTGGATCTTAAAATGGCCTACAAAATTTTTAATCATCTGATCCCAAATGCCAGAAGACTAATTGCTCTTAAAGGTTTGCATATGGCCTCCCGATCAAATCATTGATCTCTCTTCAGAATATCACTCTAGTGATGACAACAGAATACAAAATACTGTCATTCATTAATATGGTCAGTAGAGCGGAACATCACCGCATCACACTAAATAAATACAAGTGGTCCCCATCATAGGAACATCATCACTATATCTAAGCACTCGTATATTTAAATTACAACCTGCCAAGCATTACACATCTCTATGGTATAAGCTGGCTCTCAGGGTACAATTTTATACTGCTTTGGGCTTTAAAAGGATATCATTAATTAGGGCATTGCTTGGCCTTCCCTTATAAAAACAGTTTTTAGCAAACTTGCACCAGCATGATGGAACAATATATTAAGTAATATCAAGCAAACTGACATTGTAGTTCACTTCAGTCACAAGAATAAGAGACTGTATGCTCAAGGAGAATATATATACTTCTTTTCTAGCTCCTGGCTAAGTAACACCTACCGTTGCGCTTGAAAACTCTGTGTTCCTAAAAACATGAATGTTACTTAATCACTTAAACTGCTCTTCCACACTCCTCCTGACACAACTCTGATCATTTAGAACTTTTTTACAGACATAATTTGCATGCATATTTTATAAGTAATGTCCATGGTGTTACACCTTTAAGTGTAGGAAGTTCAATGTTTGCATATATCTAAGATATAAGTAATAGCTATTTGCTTAACATTTTTTTATTGTATACTCAACTTCTACTTTTTGTTATGACTGCTTTTCTTGTCTCTCCCTTCTTGGTCCTAGCTATGGGTGAAAAACATCAAATGACCACTTCACGTGCCCAATTAACAAATTAAATAAAATTAAATAAATAAATAAATATCTTCAGCTTTCACTGAGCAGCAACATAGTGGGGTAGGGCATGCCCATGTGCTTACTTATATTACATGCAGTAGCTTTTCAGTAGATAAAAGTCAGTCTTATTATCCAAACTTTTTATAATGTGAGTGTTTCAGAGTACATTCATTTCTCCATTTATTCTGCACTGGTGATCCAAATAAGGATAAAGTATATCTGTAGATACTGGAGTCTGGCTTATTATTAAGCACCTGTTTGTCTTTAGGAACCAATTTACCAAAACACCGTTAAGTTTTTCAAGGGATACTTGCATATCTCCCATAATGTCTTGAAAAGGGAGGTTTGCAACTATTTTTGTATAGATCATGCTAGCCCACGAAGCAAAAGATGTGTGTCATTTAATGTTCAGATTTTGTCAACTGTCTATAACCACATTTATTAACAATGTCAGATATGTGGATATGATTTTATAAGTTCATAGGTTCATAGGTATTTACTAAGCTAATAACTACAAGGGCCTTTTTAAGCCTAGTCATGCATCCCAAACCTCTGACAAGTTCTGATACTCTTGATAAGTGTAAGCATGGGCCTGGGAGATGAACCATTTACAGATTACTTCTGTCCATTAGAGACATAGGTGCCATACCACTGATGAGGTTCTGGTTTCCCATCCAATTATCCAAGTTGCACTTGAATTGGATTATGGAGGAACTCTACTTCACATGGATGGGGACCCTGTTCCATACATGGTGTAGTCTCTTGGATACATACCTATCTCTCCAGCAGGTCCTATTTATATCATAGGCAAGGTTTAAGTCTTTAGAATGGGTATTTCTGGCACTGTTTGTTTTCTGGATATGCAGAAGGTCCATAAGAGTGGGATCTGACAATCCCCTGTATGCCAAGCATTGATCTCCCCTCAAAAGCCTGTAGGAGACAGAATACAGGGTTAGGGCCTTGAGGTTGTCTGCATAGGACATATTGCTTATGCCCTGTATTCTTTTAAGTGAGGAACCTCTGTGGACATTCCAGTTGTTGGATATGCCTGGTTAGGTACATACCAAAGGGGGCATTGTACTCAATGATAGGTCTGATGCATGCCAAATACAGTAGTACAATGACTTTCTTGGACTTAGATGCCATACCTTTGTTTGTAAGTTGTGCAACATAGAATGATTTCCTCACCACTGTAGACACGTGATGATCAATGGCTAGATTACAATCTATGTGTGTCCCTAAATTCCTGACTACTGGGTCAACTCTAAGGAGTGTGTTGTCAATATGATAGTTACCAGGGATGGATGACTTCCCAAAGGATGCTATTATGCATTTCTTGGCATTTAGCTTTAGTCTATGACTCTGACACCAGTTGTTTGTCTGTGTCAGCCCCTCCTGGAGAACATTTGTGTCAATGACAACTCCTAATTTGCAATCATCTGCAAATTTAGTCACCCAAAGACCACTGACATTGGCCTTGACTTCTGAGAAGTAAATGCCAAAAAGGAGCAGTCCAAGGACTAACTCCACTTGTGACTGGCCTCTTTGTAAAGGTGGACTCTCCAATTCTAACTTCCTGGGTCCTGTCTGTGAACCAGTTTTACACAGTAAAATGAGCATGGCTTTGAAAGTCCTCAGTGTTTCTGCATGCAGTTTGCGAAAGGTATATCATCAGTCTAACATGAATAGTTTCATAAATCCCTATGCTAGCTATATTCTGGCTCATTCTTCAGCATCAATAAAATACTTTGCTCATATAAATCTCATAAAATAAACCAGTGAATGCTAATTATTAACTGTTTGCATGATGCCTCCTTATAGGTTCATAGGTGTGTACTAGGCTAATGGTCCTGGAGTCTTTACAAGCCTAGCCAGATTACCCTAGCATCATGCCACAAGACCTTAGTTCCCAGTGCCACTGTTGACTAGAGCCACTGGAGTGATCCCCGGGGTGAATTTTCTATTTCCCATCCGCTCATCAAAATTTCTCTTGAAGAGGGCCAGTGAAGTCCTCTGTTGACATGTATGGGAAGTCTGTTCCATAGCATGGGCTGTCTCTGGGTTATGAATCTGTCCCTCCAGCATGTTCTGTTGATTGTGGTAATGAGGTTGAGGTTTCTGGAGCACGTGGTTAGGAGGGAGTTGGATTTCTTTAGATGTAGCATTTCTAATAGAGCTGGGTCAGACATGGCTTTGTAAGTCAAGCAGAGATTGCCTTTAAGTAGGTGATATGAGACAGAGAACAGTTGGAGTTTTTTGAGTCTGTCCATATAGGCAAAGTGTTTAAGGCCTAAGATCCTCTTTATGAGATAGTTTTGTGGCCTCCCCAGTTGTTACAGTTGTCTAGAGAGGTACATGCCAAATGGGGCATTGTACTTGATGACTGGCCTAATGAGGGAAGAGTAGAGGGAGACAATGGCTCTTTCTTCCTGGATGCAAAACTCTTAGTAATGAGATGTGCCGCATAGAAGGACTTGCTGACCACAGTGGCAATGTGGTGATCCAAATAGAGGTTGTTGTCAACCTGTGTTTTTAGATCTCTTATAATGCCTTCTGTGTTCAGTGGACTACCATCAATGTGGTAATTTATGGGAACTGGGTTTTTCCCAAAGGGGATGATGACACATTTTTTGGCATTGAGCTTAAGGCCATGGTTCTAACACCAGTCGTTGGTCTCAGTGAGGCCTTTCTGTAGGATGTCAGCATCACTTAGGGAGTTACTAATAGCTCCCAACTTGCAATCGTCTGTGAAATTTGTCAGCCAGAGTCCCATCATGTTGGCCTGGACGTCAGAGAAGTAGATACTAAACAGGAGAGGACCCAAGAAAGAACCTGTGGGACTCCACTTGTGACTGGTCGGCAGTCTGACTTAGAGTCAGCTGCTTTCACACTGTGGGTTCTATCTGTGACCCAATTTGCAATCCACCTAGTGATATATGGGTCAATGCCTAGCTTAGTGAGTTTTTCTATGATTCCTGAGTGGGGAATGGTATCAAAGGCCTTGGCCAGATCAAGGTAGGCTTTATGAACCACCTTGTCTTCATCCACAGCTCTAGTGATTGACTCAAAGTCAACCAGGTTGAGCATGCATGATCTACCCTTCACAACACCAAACTGTGTGGGATTCAGAGTTTAGAGTTTCCCTATATCCTTGTTTAGTAGGTCCATGATGATGCGTATCAGACTCATCAGGCTAATTGGGTGATAGTTCCCAGAGTCGCTCCTCCTTTGTGGAGAGGGATACATGTAGCAGTGTGCCATTCGGTAGGGACAAAGCCTGAGGTGAGGTTGTGATTGAACAGAGTATACAGGTTAGGTGCCAGTTCACTCTGTAGTTCATGTAGAACACAGCCAGGGATGATGTCAGGTCCCATAGAAGCTGTATTCGTGGCCTTGGACAGCGCTGTTTTCACCTGTGCAGCAGTAATACTGGGTGCCTGGCAATTTACTTGTATTGTGACTGGTCCTTTGGGGGGGGAGATGGGTAAAGTTGGCACTGAATCTGTCGGCCAGCATATTGGCAATATCTGTTGGCTTGGTATAGGAGGTACCATTGTGCAGTAGCTCAGAGTAAATCCAGGTATTGCCATGGAGATTCTTTACATAACTATAGAAGGCCTTGTGGTTGTCTTTACTATCTGCTGCAATTCTGTTTTCATAGCTAGCTTTAGAGGATTTGATGAGGGATCACAACTTTTTGTTGAGGCTGATAAGGGAGTTTTTTCCAGTCTTGGCACTTCACCATATTTCGCATCAGTTTCCTCTTTCTGTTGTAGAGTTTGTTTATGGCAGGGGACTACCAGATTGTCTTCCTTTTTTTGGAGTGAGAGCATCTTGGTTCTATTGGGTATGGCGAGATTCATGCATTTGTGTAAATGCTGTACAATGCATTGGTGTATGATTTGACAGTCATGCAACTATTCTCCATTTGCATGGGTGCCATGAAGTTAGCCACCTCTATTTTTAGGATCCCAAAGTTAGCTTTGGAGAAGTTTTTCATGGTGTTTACCCTTGCCAAGGGAGGCATGGGAGGGATATGGATTTCCAAGGTGATTAGTTTGTGGTCGGATCTAACCAGGGAGGAGGTGACTATTGGTGTAGAGCAGTGGTCACCCATATTAGTAAAGACCGGGTCAAGGATGTTGCTACCTCTAGTGGGGGTAAGAACAAGCTGGTCCAGGACATTGGAATTAATGAATTCCAGGAAACATTGAGCAAGTGCATTGATACACGAGTAGTTTTCCCAGTTGATCCAGGAGTAGTTGAAGTCACCCAGTATGAGAGTGTTAGGTTGGACCCTAATATTCTCCAGACTGCTTTGGAATGTGGAGTGTGAGTCTTGGGACATGGTTGGGGACCTATAGCAGGCTATGACCTGAATTGCTGTCCTTAACTGGGATTTAGATTACCTTCAAATATGGTACTTTCTGTCCTTGCATAATGTCATATCACACCAATCTAGGTATGGGAAAGATAAGAGGAGACAAGCAGAACCAATGTTATTATCACTTACATTCCTATCCCTTATTGAAATGCATTCACAGAGATGGTCCTTAGGCCATATACCTATTCCTAGAAACTCTCCAGTTTAAATTGCACTGCTCATGCCTGAAGCGCAATAGCTATGGCATCATGTGCAACAGTAAAACATCTAAATACATGCAATGTGTCTGAAGAACTGCACAACAATTTATATATTAATCTATTATCCCATTAACCCACAAGAACTAAAGTTTTAATCTGCTATAATTTACCGTTCATTGTGAATTACAGTATATATCTCCATTTCACCAGGCACATCATTTTATATTCTGCCAAGTCCTTATCAACAGATTCTTCCAATTACTGTTATTGAACAGATATTATATGCCAGTAAGTTGGCATATATGTCTCTGATCTTCAAATCTAAAATCAGGAACTCTGGTTAACAAGGTTTACATATGATGGCAAACTAGGTGTTATGCTTGAGCTCTTCTAATAAGCAGAAGCTACAGAGTGAACCTAGACATATTAGTAGTTGTTGAGCTAACAATGGGGAATGATTAAATGTTAAAAATGCAGTATTGCTGCATTTGACAAACAGACCTTCCACTCAGCTTATAGTATAGAGAATACCCCACTCCAAAATTAAGATTTTGTGAGAGAACTTGGAAAGTGGGTAGATAACTCCCTCTCCTTTGACCATCATGTTGCAACAGTGGTCAGGAAATCCTTCACTACGGCACAGCTGATCACAAAGGGTATTTTCTCTAAGTCCAAAGAAGCCCTGCCCCTTCTATATTCTACACTAATCAGACTAATAATAGAATCCAATGACCCCTTTAGGATGTACCTTATTAAACATATCATGCAGTTAGAGATCGGAAAGGATCTTGACATGAAAGATTATGGGAGTAAAGGAAGACTTTGTCCCTGTATTCAGTTTCCTACAAACTCATTGGGAGCAATGCATTCCTTGCCTTGATGAACATTAGGGATCTAGAAGTGCTAGCCCTTTATATTTCCATAAGTCAATCAGAGCTGCAAGCAGTAGAACAAAACATCTAAATTTGCTAAAGCAAATAAATACATCATGTAGAGATAAAGGTTCATTATGCTGTGACTACCCCTTCTCTAAAACAAATTTCCTCTCCAGATCAAGCGATGTTACATATCAGCTTCCTTTAAGCAGGAGTTAGACTTGTAGGGTCGTATGGTTCAAGGTATTTATCAATAAACTTATCTGAAACTCTGGACTATGTGAGTTTGTGAAAGTAGATCTGTTCAAAGCAGAAACAACATTTTTTTTCAAACAAAGGTTTTGTGTACTTTAGTGTGTTATCACAGTGGACACCAGTCTTTTTCAAAATGTGGATTTAGAAGGTCTATATAACAAATTAAGACTTGCATTATATTTGTTCATCCATTCATCAAATTCCACCAATAAAGGCAATTTGCCTCACCTATATATCCAAAAGTCATAGAAGCATTAGAGTTCATAATGAAAATTACCTTTTAAACAGCTTATTTCTGGCATAGCAAAACATTACCAAAATGTACTGTTTCATTTCAGATTTACATAAATGTTTCTAGGGTTATGCTCAAAGACCACTTATAATTTCCACTTGCATGACACACCTGATTTCATGACATTGGTATGTTTATTGTTTGCAGAGTTCAGTTTCTAGCTGAAATGGCATGCCTGCTGGCGTTGACTACCACAGGGTATGGTCACCTGTAAGCTGGTGTATGAACACAATGGGATTGTGTAGGTCAAAGCCCCAATGGTGTGATAAGCAATCTCTTTGTATGGTGTGTATGAGTTTTGTGGTTTTGTGTGTGTGTGTGTGTGTGTACAATACACACACACACACACACACACACACACACACACACACACACACACACACACACACACCCTATTCCTTAGGACCAACCAATATTCACTCTTCGAGCTGTGATATATCCACTCTTGGCCAAAATAATGCAGTCAAATGATTCTCTGAATGACATTACCATGTTATTACAGTGCAGGTGCCATTTCTGGGGAACAGCAGATGAATAATTAGCATTAGCCACTCCCCTGGACTGCTACCTTTGCATGCAGTTTCCCTAGCAAGACCGCTGTCCACCCTATGGTCAGTGCCTGCACACTACTCTAGCAAGGTAGCAGTCTGACACATCCAGGTTCACTGCACCTTTCTGAATCCCAGGCATTATTTTTTGAGGTCTTTTTATTATTTTCAGAAATTAATATATTTTTTGAAAGATGCACTATCTGTGCTCTGGGAAATATTAGGCTGTGTTTTATTTGTATATTATTGTCCTTAGTGAACAGCATTTGTAAATTTATTTTATGGGGTGTCTATGCACACTGTTTCCCTTATATTCCTGCTAGAGTTTTTTCATGTTGATAATAATTGATTTCAAACAGGTACCCTGACTGCTGCCTCCAAACAGTATACACATTTTAGAATACTAATGAGGCAGGCAGGAGTCTTTTATATAATTTACTGCAGTTTCATTCATGATATTTAAATGTATATTCTTAAATCCTTTCCTAGATTATTTTTGAGAAGGCCGTACCACTGCCACTGAGCTGAGCTAATTTTTCATCTCTTACTTGAAAGGTTTGTATCTAGAGGAATGACTGGACATATTTCCGCGATAGTTTCAAAGAAGCACACTCTGCTAATTATTTATGAAATATGTCTAGGTTATGCTCATAGGTTCTAACCAAAGGAGGAACTGACCTATCCTTCTAAAAGTTTT
>NC_056737.1:909091809-909184309 GCF_019279795.1 Protopterus annectens
TACATTGAGAAAAGGGTACATTTCCCAATCCCCACTATAGTGCGATCTGCACTACACTGTTAAGCCTTGCTATAGCGGCTGTTCACTATTATAAGTTTCGACAATATAGTACTCACACTAATGGTTCTGCTACCTGATTTATGCACATATGTTGATCACACACAGTGCAATCGACTATGTGACTGTAAACTATATATATATATATATATATATATATATATATATATATATATATATATATATATATATATATATATATATATAGGTCTATCTGATAATACCGACATGCCAAAACACCGACAACGAAATAACCGACACGAAAAAAACGAAAAAAAAAGTTCAAAAACACGAAGCTTCACATGCCCGACAAACCAAAATCCTGACAATCAACAAAATAAATACCTTTCCCGAAAAACACACACACACAACACAAGCACACCAAAAAAACCTTACAAACCTACACTAAACCTTACATACACAACTATCTGTGCACTAACCTTAACCCAAACCCTAACCCTAAGGTCCATCACTATCACACACTTACCTTACCCGCATCCTAACCCTTACTCACTTAATCCGCCCCTATCCCTCAAGTCCATCACTATCACACACTTACCTTACCTGCACCCTAACCCTAACTCACTTAACCTGCCCCGAAATCTAAACTCCATCACTATTGCACACTTACCTGACCTGCACCCTACCCTAACATCCGTCACTATCACACACTTACCTTACCGACACCCTGACCCTAACGTCCGTCCCTATTGCACACTTACCTTAACATGTCGGTGTTCTCAGCGTCGGGATTCTCAACTGTCGGTCTTCTCCGTTGTCGATCTTCTGGTATCGGTGTTCTCATTGTTGGCGATCTGCGATTTTGGCATTTCTAGGTAGACTCATAGATATTTATATATATATATATATATATATATATATATATATACACACATATATATATATATATATATATATATATATATATATATATATATATATATATATATATATAGATAGATATATATCTATAGGAGAGCTACAGAATCCTGAAAGCCCAAAATCCTGAGACCAAAATCTCGATAGTTCAAAATACTGAAAACTCAAAATACTGAAAACACATAGGATGCCAGCACTTACTATATTACAGCACAAGTACATACAGAAACATATTAACCTTCAACTATATGCAGGGGGGGCAAGCCTCCCTGCACCCCCACACTCCCTGCTACTTAAATATATCAACTCCAAGACTGCACTTCACTACACTAAATGCAATCTTGGAGTTGATATATTTAAGTAGCAGGGGGTGTGAGTGGCACAGGGGGGCTTGCCCCCCTGGTTATACTTGAAGAAGAGTAATATGGTTTGTGTTTTATTTGTTTCAATATGTACTTGTGCTGGGATATAATAAGTGTTGGTATCCTGTGCGTTTTCAGTATTTTGAGTTTTCAGTATTTTGAACTTTCGATATTTTGGTCTCAGGAATTTGGGCTTTCAGGATTCTGTAGCGCTTATGAGGATGGATATCAATCACAGCCTTCCTATGGGTAAGTTATTTGCTCTGATTTGTATTTGATGTGGTTCAGTACTTATTAGGAAAGTTGTATTCATAATCTGGTCTGATCAAAAAGATTTTTTTTTGAGCAATTGTGCCTCAGTCATTCATATTACAAGCTTTTCTTTTTCATTTCAAAACATATTTACTAGCAGTCAGCATAAAATCTCAGACCATATGCAATCAGTTTCTCATTCTTATAGGATCATTACACAAAGGCCATTAGAATGATAACTTAACTTTTTTATTCATACCAAAATATATTAAGTATTCTGGCAGGTAAAAACAATCATTATATATTCTCTTATTCCAGTAATTTCTTCAATGTCAGCAATATTAGATGCAAAGTTCAAAAGGCATTGCTTCATGCCCTGAAATTTTATGTGTTTGCTTATTTTGCAGGAGTCATCTCATTATCTGATTTCAAGCTGTCAAAATGAATACATGCATGAATTTATTCTTAACAAATAATCATTATCTTGTATTTAGTTAGGAGATTATATCTCCTCTTTCCTGTAAGTGAATGACATTTTTGTCATGCTCTTCTCTAATTACATCCCTTGATACAATATTGCCAAAGATGTTAACAATACCATCAAGTTATTTAACAGCTGCATTAGAACATTCTGAAACACTTCAGGTGCTAATACAATACTGTAAGGTAGCCTAAGAGCACTATATCTTCACATTTTCTTTTCTAGTTTGATTTGCTAGAATCCATAATTACCATCTAACACACAGAATTGTTGGTAGCATTAGGCATGCCAATAAAACATTTTAATTATATAATGCAGATAACACTTACCTTTTATATCCATATTCTAGTCTGTTGGATATATGCAAGTATGAAACTTGTCAGGTATTATATAGTAGCTACACTATTTATCAACTTAGCAGCCTCCCTCAGTTTCCTGATAACACATATGCTGGACCCTTTGTGTGTCTTTTTGCTAGTTTTATACCTCAGTGCTACATGAACCTCCCTCGTGGCATACATAACTAGAGATTTCATAGGATAAATATGAATATGAATACGATATACACTTGCAAACATCCATATTAGCAAGCAAATTTTCATAGTTAGGTAAAAACTTATCCCTTTTAACATACATATAATGAACATTTTTTTCCTTTCTACACTACTGGGAAGTCAGATGATATAATACCAAAGAATGTTCTGTTCCAACTATCCAAAGCTAAATATTCTATGGCCTATTTTTATACTGATAGGTAAACAATATGTGCCTACTTTCTTTATTTTCTCATGCAACTGCACATTTCATTTTCTTCTGTTAGCAAGTTAAGCTGATTGAAAGTAATATTTTCTATTTAAACAGACTTTGCATGTTTTTTCCAGTTCTGGAGGGGTTAGGACATTTACGAAATTAAGAAAATTATTGCCCTGTGAGCAGATTTATTTTCCTGTGATCGTCTTATATTCTTGAACTAAAAGAGTACTAAATGTCTGTGGGTCAATTACCAATTGCCATATTTATCTTTAAGTGCATTAATCAAAATTCCTTTTCTGTGTTCTTCATATCATTTAGCCAAAATGCATTTGGAATGTTATTCATGTAGCTCCCCCCAAGTTTTTTTCATTTTTCCCATTGTTATTGTGTTTGTGTATGCAATAAAAGTTTAATTCCCTGCTACTCATCCTAGTATGGCATAGCAAATTCTGATCTCTAAACTTATATTACATGTATGTGCATCCAGTGATAACTCATTTAACACACACACACATACACACACACACACACACACACACACACACACACACACACACACACACACACACATACCCAAATGTATATTTATATAAATATCTATTTATATAGTGTGCTTCAATTTTATTTTATTTATTTTGTTATATTTTATATTTGTTAACCGGGAAAGTCCAACTGGACACATATCCATTTTCAGCTGAGGCCCGGGGAGAAAAGCTCCAATAGCATGTCATAAAGAAATTACACAAGAATATCATACAGAGATATAAGTTCCATAGAAACATAAGTTATGTATAGATTAACAATTCCTTCAGTAAAGTCAGCATACAGCATTCTAGTAGTAGGGTTTATACAGAATATAAAATATAAACACAAAAAAATTTTTTTTTTGTCTTGCTAAATTATGAGTACTCTCAATATTTTGTTACAGAAATAATTAGTGATTATTAAGCTTTACAGTGAAAGGAATTAGGGGACCTTTAGTAGAATCCTTGAACATGGTATTGGTGCAAATTAACCTGGGGAGTAGCATGAAAAAAGCCAATTGTTTGAGAAGTGGGTTCTCAGGAGTTTCTTAAATTGAATAGTGGAGATAGTGGAGGTTATTTGGCTAGGTAGTTGAGTTCCAGATTTTGGCAATAGTGCAGGCAAAGGGAGATTTTCCAGCATCATTTTTGTGTCTGATAACGCTTATTAGGTTCTGAGAACTATATCGTAAGGCTCTGGTAGGGATGTGGGAGTTAATTATATTTTGAAGTGCAGGGTTTTTTTCTGAAAGGTAGAAGAGATTATGCACTATTGTGAGTTGATTAAACAGAAGTAGTTGAGGTAGCTTGAGCCAATTGAGTTGGTTAAGGGCGAGACAGTGGTGGGATTTATATGAGTTTCAGTAGCAAACTTGGCTATTTTGTTATAACAAGATTCCATTTTGTTCAGATCTGGCAGAGATTAATAAGGCTGGGAGAGGCATAGAGAAGGATGGATAAGATATGAGTTCTTGCAATAGTAGCTTTGATTTGTTTAGTTATAAAGTGTTTGTTCCTATAAAGAAGTCCTAGTTTTTTATTAACTTTCTTAATGGTTTGTGCTATATGGATGTCAAATTTGAGGTTATTGTCTATTTCTACACCTAAGAGTTTAGTGTGTACAGTTGGAGTGATTTGAATGTTATCTTAGGAGTGAATGGTGAAAGTGTTGTTGGGGGGGGGGGGGGGTAGCATGACCTCTGCCGAAAATAATTAATTTCGTTTTTTGGGGGTTAAGAATAAGTTTGATGTTTGTGAACCATGTTTCGAGTAGAGTAGAAGTGTTTTGGGTGAGGATTTGCAGTTCCTTTAAGGTGGGGGCGGCACTTATAAGGGTGGTGTCATCTGCGTATTGTACTACTGATGCTGTGAGTGAGAAGGAATTGATTTGATTGGTGAATAGTGAGAACAATAGTCAGCCAAGGATTGATCCTTGAGGGACACCTATGGATACTGGTAGCAGGAGGGACAGCTGGTCATGCCATAGGACTGCTTGATGTTGACCAGATAAGAATATCAAAGTACACAAATGTTGAATTGTTAAACATTGATTCTGAAGAAAAAAAATGCATACAAAAACACTTTTGTTTTTTGCAGGAAGGGGCAAGCCCCCTTATATCCCCATATCCTTGCTAATTATATATACCTACTCTGAGATTGCTGTACAGTGTGGATAGGGCGAATTCTCTGAGCTTCACTATTCACAATCTCTTGTGGGTTTTTTATCAGAAGTGATCAAATGAGTTTCAATCTTTTGATCATTTCTGCTTGTGTAGAAATATTACTTATGTCTAAACTTATATTTTTTATAGATTGTAATTTAGCTATCATATCCTACTTTTTCTGAGCCTTTAACTTTACAATTTCCTGAGCCCACTCCTTCACCTCTGCTTTAAATAATTCCTAATTTGTACCAATATGCCATTCAGCTGCTCTGGGTAAAATCCAAAATATCTTTGACTTATCTTTTATATTTATGCTGCTGTCATAGGTTCGTAGGTTCATAGGTTCATAATAGGCTATCTGCCCTAGGGCATTTACAAGCCTAGCCAGAGTATGTTTGGCTTTCGCCACCCATTTTAAATTAATTTTACTTTGCCCTTTTTCGAGGTTAGTATACTGTGCCTCTGTCTAACAGTGACACAGAAGTGATACCCGGGGTAAACCTATGATCTCCCATCCACTCATCAAGATTCCTCTTGAAGAGAGTCAATGAGGGACTCTGCCTAACCTGGACTGGGATTTTATTCCAGAGTGAAGGGAGCCTCTGGGTTATGAATCTGTCCCTCCAGCATGTCCTATTTATTTCAGTGCTGAGGTTCAAGTCTCTCGAGTGTGTAGCTCGATGGGATTTGGATTTTTTGAGGTGCAGCATGTCCCTTAATTCCGGGTTGGACATGGCTTTATATGTCAGGCACAGGTCGCCTCTGAGCAGGCGGTATGCCACTGAGTAGAGCTGGAGTTTCTTTAACCGGGCAGCATATGGCATCTGTTTGAGTCCTTTGATCCTCTTGGTGAGGTACTTTTGGGGTCTTTCCAGTTGCTGCAGGTGTTTGGTAAGGTACATCCCAAAAGGGGCATTGTACTCGATTATGGGCCTGATGAGGGATGAGTAAAGAGGCACAATGACCTCCCCTAATCTAGATGTGAATCCCTTCATGATTAGGTGGGCTATATAAAATGTTTTTCTAACCACTTTGGCCACGTGGTTGTCAAATGAGAAATTGCTATCAACTTGGGTCCCCAGGTCCCTAATTACTTCTTCTGTACTTAATGGATTACCACCTATGTGTTAATTTGTGGGCACTTTGTTTTTGCCAAAGGGGATGACTATACACTTTTTGGCGTTTAGCTTGAGGCCATGTTTCTGGCACCAGTTGTCTGTTTCTATGAGGCCCTTTTGGAGGATGCTTGTGTCGGCTGGAGAGTCAATTATGGCACCCAGTTTGCAGTCATCTGCGAACTTGGTCAGCCACAGTCCTTCTGTGTTGGCCTGCACCTCCGAGAAATATATACCGAACAAGAGAGGTCCCAGGACTGAGCCTTGTGGGACGTCACTTGTAACTGGTTTGGAGTCTGACATGGCTCCCACAATTCTAACCATGTGGGTTCTGTCCTTGAGCCAGTTTGCAACCCATCTAGTGACATAGGGGTTTATATTTAAGCTGGTGAGCTTATCTATAATGCCCTAGTGGGGTATTGTATCGAAGGCTTTTGCGAGGTCCAGGTAGGCTGTGTGGACCACCTTCCCTTCATCAATGGCCTTGGTGACTGTTTCAAAGAAGTTGACCAGGTTTAAGAGGCAGAATCTGCCCTTAACAAAGCTGAACTGGGTAGGATCCAGTGTCTGTAGGTCCCCAATATCTTTATTTATGAGGTCCATGATGATCCTTTCCATAGCTTTGCAGACCAAGCTAGTTTGGCTTATGGGGCGATAGTTTCCAGGGTCTGTTGTGGCACCACCTTTGTGGAGAGGGACCACTGTTGCTGTACGCCACTCTTTGGGTACATATCCTGTAGTAAGGCTGAGATTGAACAGTAGTTTTATGTTTGGGTTTAGCTCTTCTTGGAGTTCATGTAGGACGCAGCCCGGGACACCATCTGGTCCCATTGATGCTGTGTTTTTGGCTTTGGAGAGGGCGGCTCTTACCTGAGCATCTGAGATGTCAGGGGGGCAGCACTCTGCTGGGATAGATATTTGCCCTTTTGGTGGGGAGGGGGAGTTTGCACTGAACCTGTCAGCTAGGATGTTGGCAATGTCGGTGGGTTCGTGTATTTTTGTCATTTTGGACTAATTCTGAGCATATCTGGGAATTCCCACCCAGGTTCCTAACATAACTAAAGAAAGCCTTGTGATTATCCTTAGTGTCCTGTGCAATTGTTCTCTCGAAGCTGGCCTTAGACGATTTTATGAGTGCCCTTAGTTTTTTGCTAATACTGATCAGAGATGCCTTCCCTTTTTGGGATTTTGCTCTATCATGTAGTAGCTTCCTCCTTCTATTGTATAGTTTGTTTATGGCTGGGGTCCACCAGACAGGACGTCTGCCTTTGGAGGATTGGGTCTTGGTTTTATTTGGGATTGCATGATCCATGCATTCCTGAAGGTGTTCATAGAATGCATTTATAAAGGATTTTGTGGTCTGGGCCATATTTTCCACAGGCCCGGGGGCTTTGAAGGATTCCACCTCGGTTTTGAGGAGTGCGAAATTTGCTTTAGAGAAGTTTTTCACTGTGGTTTTCTGTGCAGGGGGTGGGGTCGGGATGTGAATATCCAGTGAGATCAGTTTATGGTCTGATCTTACCAGTGAGGGATACACTTCTGGTCTGGAGCATAGAGTCCCCATGTTGGTAATGATCAGGTTCAGTATGTTTTCCCCTCTTGTGGGAGTGGTAACAAGTTGTTCCATAGCATTGGAGTTTATGAATTCTAGGAACCTTTGGGCTAGGGTGTTGGAGCTAGAGTAATGCTCCCAGTCTATGTTTGGGTAGCTGAAGTCGCCCAATATAATGGTGTTTGGAGAGACCTTCATATTTTCCAGTGTTCTCAGGAAGGCCGAGTGGGGTTCCTGGGTTTGGAAGGGTGGTCTGTAGCAGGCTATAAACTGGAAGGCAGTTTTACCCACTGTTAGTTGCACATGGATAGTCTCTGATGCTTCGTGCTTTTCCACCAACCTGGAGGTGTGGGTATCTTTGATGAATATCGATACTCCCCCTCCTTTTGTGGTTCGGTCCAAGTTTTGGGGCCAAAAAGCATGGTATGAGGTATATCCTGGTAGTGCTGGGGTACTCTCGGGAGCCCTGAACCAGGTTTCTGTTACTGCACAGATATTGATGTTCTCCATGCTAAGGAGAGTTTCAAGTGTGTGCATCTTGAGGTTTAGACTTCTGGCGTTGAGTAGCATTACTCTTAGTTTCTTATCCCTTGTGATACCTATGGAGGTGGGTTTGTCTTTTGAGCCTTGCCTAAAAAAGGCACTATGAGGGCAGCAAGAGCCTTTGCCAATATCCAAAAGCCCAGGGGTGACAGGTGCAAGCCGTCCCTAGCGAAGCATTGTGGCTTGTCGAGCATATCATTCCAGGCTGACAGGCATTAGATCCCCTTTGAATGACACCAGTACTTAAGCCAATTGTTGAAATTGATCATCTTGTCTTCATGTTGTGGCATCATTCTTGGTGAGGGTAAGATGCTACTCAAGGTCAGGGTCATACCGGCCTGGGCTACATGCTCAGAGAGCTCCTCTATGTCTCTTTTCATGTAGTCCAGGGAGGTACGTCTCAGGTCATTCACACCAGCATGGACAATGACTGAGTCATATTTGTACTTGCCTTGGAGTGACCTGAGTAATTGTGTTATGTGGCAGATCGTAGCGCCCGACAGGCTGCTCACCGTGACCTTCTCCTTGTTCAGCCTGGTGAGCGGGATGTCAGTGTGCCTGACGATAGAGTCACCTATTACAAGTGTATCAGGTGTGTTGTTTAGCCTTAAGGGCTGTGACTGTTCGGCACACTGGCTTTGTGAGATATGTGTTGCACGTGATTTGTTTTGGGGTAGCGGTTGCTTGGGTGTCTGCTTTGGAGGTCTCTGCTGCTTAGGCAGATCTTTATTTAGAGCCTCCGAGTATGTTTTTGTGTGATTATGTGTTTGGTTTGCTGTCATGGTAGGTCTATGTGAGACTGGAATTGTAGTGAGTGTGGTTTCCTTCTCCTCCTGACTAGTTATGCCAGTACTGAGTTGAGAGAACTTAGCCTCCAGTTTGGCTATATGGTTGCATCTCTCACATGTGTTGGAATTTGTTGGGAGGAGGAGAGTGTTGTCTGTGTACATGAGGCAGTTGTAACATTGCCCCAAGATTCCCAGGTTCACCAGCTGGACCGGAGAGGAGATTGACAACTGACATTTGGATATGCTAGAATAGTATTGGGAATTCCTTTATAATTGAAAAAAAGGGCCAATGGGGAACAAGGTACTTAAGGGGAGTTTGTGAGGGTGTAGTGCTTTTAATTTTTAGTGCTGACTTATATAATTGCTTTAGTGAGCAAGTGCCAGGTAACTTAAATGCAATGTGTTACAGGTAACTTAAATGCAAAAATGACAAACAGTAACTTTCTTTCAAGTGAAACAAGGAAATAAGTACAGTAAGCAATGCAGGTATCACTAGGGATCCACAGAAGAGCTGAGAAGCCACGTTTTAGGTGGAATTAGCATTCCAGGGAAATAACAAGCAAACAAACAACAAGCATACAAACAAAGCTAGATTCAGCAGGCCTGGATCTAGTCTATGCTACAGCAAACAAGGTGTACCAATTTCAGTAAGAAACAGTTCAAATATGCAAGCACTATAAACCTTTAACCAGAAATTTCTAGCTCAGAAGGGCAGAGTCCAGCCTCTCCTCCCACAAGAGTGCAGACCACAAACCTTCTTAATGTAAAATAACTGGCCTGAAGCCCAAGTGCATAAACCAGAACTAATACACTTTAGGAATAACAGACACTGAGCTCTCAATCAGAAGTTCCCAAGTTAGAAGGATGAAAGCTACCTGTCCTGCCACCACAGTGCATGCCACAAACCTTCCTAATGTAAAACAACTGGTCTGAAGCCCAAGTACTTAATTCAAAAGACTTAGAATGATAGCTACACTTTAATCAAGTTACTACCAAGCAGTAATAAATACAATTGAATACTTTAAAGAATGCCTGGATTAGTGCTCAAGTTATACAAACAAAGCTAGATTCAGCAGACCTGGATCTAGTCTATGCTACAGCAAACAAGGTGTACCAATTTCAGTAAGAAGCAGTTCAGATATGCATGCACTATAAGCCTTCAACCAGAAATTCCCAGCTCAGAAGGGCAGAGTCCAGCCTCTCCTCTCACAAGAGTGCAGACCACGAACCCTCTTAATGTAAAATAACTGGCCTGAAAGCCCAAGTGCTTAAACCAGAATTAATACACTTTTAGAATAACAGACACTGAGCCCTCAATCAGCAGTTCCCAACTTAGAAGGAGTGACCTGAGTAATTGTGTTATGTGGCAGATCGTAGCGCCCGACAGGCTGCTCACCGTGACCTTCTCCTTGTTCAGCCTGGTGAGTGGGATGTCAGTGTTCTGCCACTACAGTGCAGACCACAAACCCTCTCAATGTAAAACAACTGGTCTGAAGCCCAAGTCTTGAAACTAAAAGGCTTAGAATGAGTTACACCAAGCAGTAATAAATACAATTGAGTAATTTTAAGATGATGCAAAAGCAAAATAAAGTAGGAAGAAACACAAGTACAGTAAAAGCAGATTAATTTTTTTTTTTTCAGAAAAGTAGCAAAAGCAGTAGTAAATACAATTCTCATACAGTGCAAGCTGGCACACTTGAATATGTAGCAATATTAGTCCACACACAGTTTGAAAAAATGTAACTAAATTAAAAAGGACTAAAAGCAAGTGCAGAAAGGGTTAATTAGGTAGAATGCGGTAAAGAGATGGGCCTGGGGGAGTGTCTTAGATGAAATCTACAGTGGGGCGGGCACTGCAAAAGCCAACAAATTTAAACTACAACCAAGAACTGGGAGGGGGGGGGCAGTTTCAACACAGATGTGAGGAATGTGCAAATTATAAAGCCAAAAATATATACTGTTCTCTCTCTCTCTCTCTCTCTCTCTATATATATATATATATATATATATATATACAACAGATATCTAAGCAAACAATTTAGCTGTATAATACAGAATAATACAGAAAAGTATACTCAGCTCTATATATTTGCAGATAGTTCTGTAAGGCTGTCTCTCAAACTAAGGTTCCAGTTTGAATGCAGATTGTTAATTAACAGGACACACAACACTAGCTCAATTATATAGCCGAAGACAAGGCAGGAAATGAGGGGAGGGGGGAGTTTCAACACAGATGTGAGGAATGTGCAAATTATAAAGCCAAAAAATATATACTGTTCTCTCTCTCTCTCTATTTATATATATATATATATATATATATATATATATATATATATATATATATGTATATACAACAGATATCTAAGCAAACAATTTAACTCTATAATACAGAATAATACAGAAAAGTATACTCAGCTCTGTATATTTGCAGATAGTTCTGTAAGGCTGTCTCTCAAACTAAGGTTCCAGTTTGTCTTTTAAAATTAGGGGCTCTGATTTCCACATGCAAATGAGTTTGCTAAAGGTAATTGCATCTTTTCCAAGAAAACCATATAAGGATCTGATAGGGCAGTAGATTAGATATGCATATCACTATCCCCAGACATCAGTTTCTGAGATACCAGCCACTATTTCACCTACTAGCACTGTTACTTGTATTGGCTAAATACAAATGGTCTAACGTATCTGTAATAATAGTTCTCTTAAAATCAACACATCTAATTCTGCTAAACATATTATTCCAAAATTATGTTGTTTCAGGTGTCCCTATTCACACTGTTGGAATCCTACCTAGCATATGATTTAATGCAAACCTGAGGTCTCTTATCCAAATAATAGGAACAGTTATAATATCAGGCATTTCTCTGAGCAATTGCCCCAGCAATTTGTTATAGAACACCTCATCCTACAATGGTTAATAGTAATAACACATTTTTGCCATTTTTGACCAGTCTACCATAATACAACCTTTTCATTTTTTTCAACAATACTTGAGCATTGCTTCCATTTATTTTTGACTGCTATAAACATAAAATCTTACAATTTCATTTTGTTCATAAGTTAATAGGCTCATAGATGGTTACTGGGCTGTTGGCCCAACAGTCATTTGAAGCCTAATAAAAAATTATCAAAATATTGAAGATCTATCTGTATGAAAATGTTTTATAAGATTTAACTTTTGCATTTATACCTTTAGCATTCCATAATAGAAATTAATTGTTTTGGTGGAGTTTACAGTCTACCCACTTTTCTTACTGGTCAAAAATAAGTTACATAATTATGCTGAAGGACAGTAACATGTGCTTGTCAATACACCACTATTGTGCTATCAAAAAATGTTTTGATAAGAAACTATTGCAATAAAATATAGTATGATAGAGCAGCATTTACTTATTAATTATGAACTGCTCAGTACTCATTAACACTTGTTCTGAATTGAAAAAAATCACAACCATTTTATCTTAACTATTACGCTAACAAAATATTCACTTCAGTTTCAAAAAGAAACTCAAACTTGTCTAGTATAAAACATATTCATGAAAATATTCAAGTGTAAAACAATCATTTGCAGCCAAACAGCAATATCAGTAATGGAAAAAAAGGTCAAACAACAAAGAACAAAAAAAAAAAGAGATAAAAAAACAGAAAACAAGTATCAGCCCTACATAATACTTCATTAGTCTCCTTTTCTTATAAAACAGTTAAAAGTATGATAAACATTTTGGCTAGGAAACAGAAAATCGTACAATTGTGCAAACATTGCTGTTATGTTTGGTTTAAGCACAACATAAAGGAAAACTTTTCAGCAGTTTTCAATGCACCCCCATACTTTTAAAATATTTCTTCATTTGCCTGACTTTCCAGCTTAAAAAGTGTACTTTTTGATAAGTATACTAGACACACACACATATAAGGTACATCACTTGTGATCAGCAACTCTCAGGGGTATCCCTTTGCTTAATTTCACAAATGGCTCTGTAAAATGTAGAACGCTCAGCATACCCTTTTCAAAGTCCATTGAAATTCATGAAATACTACTCTAGCCACACATATATTACTTGGAGATATAATTCATTCTAATAATAAGTTTGAGCACCAGCATTTTGACTGAGTGCCAAAGATCATTGAAGAGATCTCTCCAATATGATCAGCAAAACCTAGAGACATTTACTTGTTTACATTGATATAATCCAGCTTAACAATATGTAAAGCCGTAGACTACCAACCTTCATAAATCATCAAGATCAGCAAAATACTAACAGCAGATAAACTGGGAAATCAGTAGGTAGACATGGTGTCAAACATCAAATAACACAAACCACAAGTAGCCATCTCTTTTCAATTAAGTATCAAAAGTAGAGAGAGTAGTGTGCAGCAACCCCTGCTTCTCATATCTATGCAAATTTGTTTCATTTTTAGCTTGAATAGACTTCACCTCAAAATCACATGACAAATTTACATCATATAAAATTAAACAAATGTGTCAACATCAATGAAATTAATACAACCCATTGCTATGATAAACAACACTTAACCGTAAAACATTTAATCACGTATACTGGCACATTTTGTATTAATAGAAATCCTCTTGTTTAAACCTGGTCTCAGTGCTGCATTTAATTTAAAATGCTGTATTCCTAAAAACATCTTTATATTCTGCTTGACTTCATCGATTACCACAATGCAGGGAAAAATGGCACTTTCTCTAAAATAAAAAGGTGATTTTTTTTTTAGAACCAAAATAACTCAGAACGTGTTTTTACAGTGCTTTTGTTGTATCCTTAGTTTTAATACTGTAAACATGCCAATAGATTCTGTTTTTATGGAGACCAGTTTTTTACTACATAAAATGCATTGCAGAAAATACAACCAAAGTATATAACTCCTTTTTATGCAGTTGAAACTTCCTGAACATCTAATAATCTTTGGATAACCAAGCACATGATTTTAAGGTCCCTCATGAATGTATCAGCATTGCTTTCATGAGCCACATTTTGTCATATTCCCACCAATCAAGTTAGTTAATCTTTCACATAAATTATATGCAATTTCTAATATCTTTCCTTTAGATTTAAATCCTTCTCTGTAACAACAATTAAGATAATTTAAGACAGATGCAAAATCCCTTGCCCTCCTCATTTTAACCTCAGGGAAAATTATATCAATTAAATGAGCATGATAACTCTACTGCATAAACATCATGCCAAAATATCTAATACTTGCTCAAAGGTTGAATCATTACAGGTCAACCTTGTGATATTAATTGCCTGTGCCTTAAGATGATTTCTTTTCAATATAAAAGGGTGTTGAGTTGAAAAATATAAAAAGGAATTAGAGTAGGTTGGCTTCCTAGGCACCATTGACTCTGTCATTTTAATCCCTTATTAAAATAATTTTCACATCTAAAAAAAAAATAATCAATTTCTCATCAGAATGGTGTACAAACCATAAAATGTATGTAGTAGAATTCATGTAATTAATAAAATTCCAATAGCTTTTCACCACCTACATTCCATACAAAAATATCATCCAAGTATTTTAGGTTTGTTATCAAAAATAATTTGTAGGGGCCAGGAAAAAAAGATTTTCTTTTTCCCACCATCACATAACAATATTCCATAAATCAGAGCACATCTCCGATTGCTAATCTTTTTTTTCTGATAAATAAAATTGCCCTGAAAAAATAAAAAAAATATTATTCAGAATAATGTCCCTATAATTCATGAAAAAAGGTGACTTTATCATTTGAAAATGCATTTATGCTAGAAAATGGCAGCCCAAACAATTGAATCTCTACTGAATGTGGTATATAGAAAAAAAAGGTCTACAATATCAGTGGTGATGATGAATAAATCATTATAATTTATTTTGGATACTTGATATTCACTCTATGAATTGCCGAGAATCATGTAAACATAAGGTTTGTCATTTAAAAAAAATAATTTCAGTTCATAAACAATATATGCTGCAAGTCCCTCCATTTTGGAACCTGTAGAAGCAACAATTGCTGCAAGCCCCTCCACTGTGGAACCTGTAGAAGCAACATTTAATGAAAAAGCTTAAAAGTACGTTATGAGGTAAGGGTCTTCACATCAACAGTATCCAACACTTTTATAAAAAATATGATTGACCAATACGGCATAGACAACCTTTATTGACTAATACAATAAAATAAAATATATAATATAAGCACTTTCATGATTCACTGATTGCTGCATCACACCAAAAAAACTCTACTTTATTCAATTATAACACCTGTAAAACCAATCAAGGCCCTAGATAAACCAATCAAAAAGATGCAGGTATAACATCTCTAAAAAATATAAAAACAAATCTTAAGATATGAAACAAACATTCCTCCTATTATCTGTCTAAAACTTACTTTAAAATTCACTACTAAAAATAAACTAGGGAATCCAAATATATATATGGGTCTACTTCAGAAAATTGACTGACCATTTGATCGACATTCATTTGGTTGACAGCTTATTTGGTCGACAACCAGTATTCAAGGCACTTAACAGGGATTTGCCCCCCTCCCCAATGTTGTGTGACCCTGGAGTTGATATATATATAGCTAGGGGGGGTTGTATTTTTGTTTAAAAGCATGAAAATGCAAGAAAAACTACACATTTTAAACAAAAATAGGTGGGGGGCTTCACCCCCCACACCCCCATTGTAGGGGGCTGTGCCCCCACACCCCCCTAACTATATATAATAACTCCAGGGTCGCACAACATTGGGGAGGGGGACAAATCCCTGTTAAGTGCCTTGAATACTGGTTGTCAACCAAATGAGCTGTCGACCAAATGAGTTTCGATCAAATGGTCTGTCGATCTTCTGAAGTAGACCCATATATATATATCTATCTATATATATATATATATATATATATATATATATATATATATATATATATATATATATATATATATATATATATGTGTGTGTGTGTATATATATATATATATATATATATATATATATATATATACATATATATAAATATACCATTAAAACAGTGCTTTAGCTATGCAATGAATGGGCTTTCAAGGCTAGTTTTAAAGAAACAGTCTCATTTATCCCTGGCGATCTGTCAGCATGTAAGACCAAAATCCATTCTTGCTCCCTCACTGCTGTTCTATTCTTATTATCATTCTCTCGGATACTCCCTGATATTAAGAACAGAACAGAATGTATTAGTCATTAAAGTTTGCCTATGATGTGTTGGTCGAGCGTGTTTTTTATAAAAGTGTTAGAAGCAACAACTAACTTGTACAATGGATCTTCCAAGTTCTTAGGAATTTTAGGAATTCCAAAAACAGAAAGTACTTCTGGTTGTTTAACTAAAAGGAAATAATGTAGATGTTTATCAATTCATTGTACAAAAGGTCATCATTAAAAAAATAAGTTGATCTTGTAATAAGCCACATTCATCATGTTCTCAGTAATCACCTCATAAGTATTATCATTAAATAACAATGCAGAAATGTGATTGATGTAATCACCAAATTAATTAAGAAATCCCTCTTCCTTTCTAAGGTTTAATTAATTGTAAATTTTTACTGCTATACAACTTATCTAGAATTAAACACTCATTGTGCGAAAGGTTGAAAAAAAGACCTAAGGTCACAGTCACATTTTTTTCCAAAAACACTGAAAGGGGGGAGGGGTGTATTCGAGGGTCATACATACTTTTCTTCTTTAAACATGAACTACTTTCATTTCTATTACTGTGCTGATACAAAAGTTTAAAATGTAACTTCCTTATATAGTATAGTAGTTTAGTAAGACTGCCCACAATACTGAAATTGGATTCTGGAACAAAAGTCAACCCTTTGGAAAAATAACTCTGCAAAATCGCTGAAGTTAAAGACTTCAAAATGGTTACTGACATAAACATTGACACAGTCAGAATGATGAATCACTTGAAATTCGTGTTGTGGCATCCCCTTCTCAATTACTGGTCACCCTTTCATGTTCATTTGATTCCCTGACAAACCTGTATATTGAGTGGTTGCAAGTCTCTCTGATCTTTTCAGATGCGGCTGTTCTAAGAAATTACTAACTTCCTCACAAGTTCCCAAATTTGCATCTTCCAGATCAACATATTTGAGTTCCAGAAACACGGTGGTAAAATTAGAAAAATTACTATTCATAAACCCTTAGAACCTGGAACTGGACATTTATTTTTTTATTTCGTATTAATTTTCATCCCAAATCAACTTTTTCCTCTTTTCATGCAATAGCAATGCTACATATCAAGCCACTTGAAATACAGTTTCATATTTAGATTTATGTAGACCAAATAAAAGATCCACAGTAATTGATTTGGCTAACTCATTAATCTCCATCTTCAAGGCATCATTATTGTTTACTCAAATTAAAATTTCCATAATTTCAACACATGTCCAGTGGAATGATTCCAACAATTCATGATGTAAAATCAAATTTGGTTCCAAATTGTAAACATTCAAAGTCTAAGCCCCTTTGGTACTCTATTAGCTGTAATACATTTCTGAAATAAAGCATTGTCAACCTGGTATGCTTGAAATTTAGTTAACATTTTAAAATGTATTAACTATTCATCAAGTGCAGGACAATGACTTAGTTTTTCACCTTGTGCCTGGCGTAAGGTCATATCAAACTCCTTGTTCAGCCATCTTTCAAGATGAGAAACCCATTACAGTCTATACTTGCACTATGCTGCAAACTAGAAATAACATTCTCAGAAGGTACACTTACAGTATCCCTTTACTGAATGTTATTCTGTCATTCACACAGTGGGGCAACATTAGAGCCCGAACTTCCACAGTATTTATCGTTGGTATGTTCACCTGAACTAAGGTATTAAGATGATTCTAACAGAATGCATGAAAACAGAGTTGGTAACGTATCCATTTTAAAGCAGCGCACCACCAATAATTGTAGTTCAATACAGGAAATGTCTGAAATCCAGACAACCAAGATGAGTAATCAAAAAAGGAACATATATTCATGCTAGTATATACAACCAAAAACAACTGATAAAAAAAAAATTCACACTAAATTTTTCCCCAAGTATATTTATTGTTTAGCACTTTCAACTCTATTAGAGACTTCTTTAGAACAAGATATAATTACCCAAAACACCTTATTATATCAATAAGTACTGATCACATGACAAAAGTACGTCCTATAAAAATTAAACAACTGTTTTGTCATCATCAATAAAATCAATACAATCTATTCCTATGAAAAACAATACTTAACCATAAAAATGTAATCATATATACAGCTAAGTTTTGTTAAACTGTTAATATAGTCTCATTTAAATATGGTCTATACATTTCATTTAATTTAAACTGCCAGATCATTTCTCTTTTTGCCAGCCCCCCCACCCCATGACAATGGCACCTTTTCTAAAATAATCTGTCTATCATAATATTTGTGGTTTTCTGGCAATTCACAGAGGATTGAAGTCACTAAATAATGACATATATATATGAGTTTGACTTTATAGCCTTCAGAAAATGCATGCTAACACAAATCCTGTTATTCTAGCAACTGAGGTAAAACAAGCAATATTTAAAATCTATCCCTTTTTTGGCTCAATGTATCCTCATTATTTTAAGTGTTATCCAGATTCCTTGCAATGAGAGATATGCCCACCTTTCAACTGCCTAAATTTTTGCCTCATATTTTTGTCCTATTATTCATAACATTTGTGGTTTTCTTGCAATTCACAATGGATTGAAATCATTAAATAATGACATATTTCCTCCAGTAAATGTATGCTAACACAAACCTTGTTATTCTAACAACTTTCTAAGTCTGTAAGAACAATATTTAAAACGTGCCCCTATTCTGGGCCTTTGACTCATGTTATTTTAGGCTTTGTCCAGATTTCTTACACTAAGAGGTTGAGAGATATGGAAGTACGGTATGTAATGCCCTAGATGGGGGAAGGCAGGTTAGTCAGTTAACTTGATCAGGCTTGACCCTGAAACTTGGTTACAGGAGACAAGAGCCTGAATCCTCTACACTATCAGACTGCAAAAGGAATTGTCAGCTTCAGTTGTGACAAAAGCCTGAATCCACGACTCTAACTACCAGACTTTTGAAAGAATAGTGAGATTCAGTAGAGACAAGAACCTGAATCCTCTACACCAACTACCAGACTGCTGACGAAATTATAAATTTGAGTTTCAGTACATTTTCAGGGAATTCCGAGTTTCAGTGCATTTTCAAGGGATTATGAGTTTCAATGCATTTTCATGGAATTGTGGGTTTCATGGAATGAAAAGTTTACTGTTGCTTATGCTTTCACCACCCAAGAAAATTATTCTCCTGTGCCCCTGTCTAGCAATGCCACAGAAGTGATCCCTAGGGTGAATTTTCTATTTCCCATACAGTCGTCAAGATTTTTCTTAAAGAGGGCTAATGAGGAGCTTTGCTTGACATGAATGGGTAGTTTGTTCCAGAGTATGGGATGTCTATGGGACAGGAATCTATCTCTCCAGCATGTTCTGTTTATTGTTGTGACAAGGTTTAGGTCCCTGGAGCATGTGATTCAGAGAGATTGGGACTTCTTTAAGTGTAGCATGTTCAACAGCTCTGTGTTTGACATAGCTTTGTATGTTAGGCAGAGATCACCTCTGCGTTTTTTGAGACGGACTGTTTATGGCATTTGTTTGAGGCTGGTAAACCTCTTAGTGAGGTATTTCTATGGCCTTGCCAATTGTTGAAGGCGCCTTGTGAGATACATGCCAAACGGGGCATTGTACTCTATAATGGGTCTAATGAAGGATGAGTAGAGAGGCATAATTACCTCTTTTTTCTAGAAGAGAGCCCTTTTGTGATGAGGTGCGCCGCATAGAAGGATTTTCTGACTACTGTGTGTTGTGGTTATCAAAGGAGAGACTACTGTCCACCTGTGTCCTGAGGTCTCTTATTATATTTTCAGTGTTTAGTGAGCTACCGCCTATGTGGTAGTTCATGGGTATTGAGTTTTTCCCAAAGGGGATGACAATGTACTTCTTGGCATTGAGCTTAAGGCCATGACTTTGACATCAAGCATCTGTCTCTGTAAGCCCCTTTTGTAGAATGTCTACATCATTAGGCACTTCTATTATGGCTCCCAGTTTGCAGTCATCGGTGAACTTTGTTAGCCAAAGACCTTCTGTGTTGGCCTGCACTTCAAAGAAGTAGACGCCAAACAGAAGAGGACCCAGGACTGAACCCTGTGGTACTCCACTTGTCACTGGTCTGAAGTCGGACTTGGAGTTGGCTACTTTTACTGTGTGGGTTCTGTCAGTGAGCCAATTGGCCACCCATCTTGGGCATAGAGATTTATGCCCAGTTTAGTGAGTTTATCTATAATTCCAGAGTGGGGGATGGTATCAAAAGCCTTGGCGAGGTCAAGATAGGCTGTGTGCACTACTTTGCCCTCGTCTACTGCTCTAGTGACTGCTTCAAAGATGTCAGTCAGGTTTAGTAGACATGATCTACCTTTTACAAGCCCAAACTGAGTGGGGTCTAGGGTTTGGAGGTTACCTATGGTTTTGTTTATAAGCTCAAAGATGATACATTACATGGCCTTGCAGACCAGGCTTGTCAGGCTAATGGGGCGGTAGTTTCCAGGGTCTGTGGTGCCACCCACTTTGTGAAGTGGGATAACCATCATGGTGCACCATTCAGTAGGCGCATAGCCTGAGGTGAGGCTATTATTTGAACATGGTACTTAGGTGGGGTGCCAGTTTGTTCTGTAGTTCATGCAGTATACAGCCTGGAATGTTGTCTGGTCCCATGGATGCTATGTTCTTGGCTTCAGAAAGTAGTGTCTTTACTTGTTCATCTGTGATTACAGGGGCTTTGCATTCTTCTGGTATAAAGATGGGCCCTTTGGTGGGTGAGAGGGGGTAAAGTTAGTGCTGAAGCTATCTGCCAGGATGTTGGCAATATCGGTTGGTTCTGTATATTTAGTACCATTGTGGTGTAGCTCAGAGCAGATCTGAGTGTTGCCATTGAGATTCTTGACATAGCTGTAGAACGCTTTGTGATTGTCTTTGGAATCAGTGTTGACTTTATTTTCATAACTGGCTTTAGATGATTTTATGAGGGATCTCAGCTTCTTGCTGAGGCTGACCAGGGAGTTCCTCCAATCTTGGGATTTTACTCTTTTTTGCAAAAGTTTCTTCCTTCTGTTGTAGAGTGTGTTTATGACAGGGGGCCACCGGATTGGCTTCCTTTTTTTGGAGGATAGTGTCTTGGTTCTGTTGGGGATGGCACGATCCAGGCACTCGTGTATGTGGTTATACAGTGCATTTTTGTAAGATTCAGCAGTCATACCTCTATTTTCCATCTGCATGGTTGTTGTGAAGTTTGCCACTTCTGTCTTAAGAAGCATGAAGTTGGCTTTGGAGTAGTTTTTGACGGTGGTTTCCTTAATGGGGGGTGGGGGTGGGATATGGATGTCTAGGGTGATTAGCTTGTGGTCGGATCTGACCAGCGAGGAGTTGACCTCTGGTGTGGAACACCAGTTACCCATATTGGTAATGACCAGGTCCAGGATATTGCCGCCCCTGGAGGGGGTGTGGACAAGCTGATCCAAGGTGTTGGAATTTATGAATTCCAGAAAACGTTGAGCTAATAAGTTGGTACATGAGTAGTTTTCCCAGTTGATGGTGGGGTAGTTGAAATTGCCCATAATTAAGGTATTGGGTTGTACCTTAATATTTTCAAGTATCTTACGAAATGAAGGGTGGGAATCCTAGGGCATGGTGGGGGATCTGTAACAAGCTACAACCTGGATTGCAGTCTTGCCCAGTGTTAGTTGCACTTAGATAATTTCAGATGCATTATGTTGAGCAACTAGCCTGGAGGTGTGGATATCCTTAATGTATGTGGACACACCTCTGCCTTTAGTGTTTTGGTCCAGGTTAGGGGGCCGAAAGGTGTGGTATGAATTATAACCTGGTAATGCAGGGGTGCTCTGTGGACCCTTGAGCCAGGTCTCTGTCACTGCACAGATATCAATGTTCTCCATTTTAAGGAGTGCCTTGAGTGAGTGCATTTTGAGGTTTAGACTTCTAGCATTGAGTAGCATTACCCTCAGAGTTTGCTTGCTCGTACCTGTTATGGTGGTGAATTTAGCATTTGAACTTTGCCTAAAAAAGGCACTATAGGGGTGGCAAGAGTCTTAGCCAGTATCCAGAATCCCAAGGTCAACAGGTGCAGGCCATCTCTGGCAAAGCATTGTGGTCTGTCAACCATGTCATCCCAGGCAGACAGATACTGGATCCCCTTAGAATGACACCAGAAGTTTAGCCAATTGCTGAAGTCAATCATTGTGTCTTTGTACTGTGGTATCATTCTGGGCGATGACAAGATGCTACTCAGGGCTAGGGTCATACCTGCCTGGGCTACAAGATCCGAGAACTCCTCCATGTCTCATTTTGTTTCATTGAATACTGAAAAAATGTTCCAAACTACAAATTTAAAACACATTCTAACAAGTGGTGCTGTATTATACCAGGAAAATAATTTAATACAATTAGGAATGTGTATCAAAGAACACATACACGTATGCAAGGCCCTAAAAATGTGTGCAAAGAGCCTATGGTTTGAAAACAGCCCAAAGGTAAACTTAATCCTCCACTGGCCAGAAGGATTTTCTTTGAATGTGAATTTTAATGCCATTTTAATGAATGTGATTTTCAAGGGCAGAGATGTTTACTGCACATGCTAAGTCTATTTTCATTGTGAGACTGTATTGTTTGTTTAGCAAATGGCTATCAGTGTCTGTGCTATTGTATTTCAATATCTGTAATCATTGTGGATGGAAATAAGAAAGCAGAATGTATACTGACATGTATGAACAGTGTTTATGGTAAGTGGGAGAAATAACCAAGTAATGGAATACTGGAATAGCTGGGGAGGGGGTTGCTTTGGGTGGCAGGGAGTTGACACAGGACACACTGCTCTGGGGGGAGGCTCCAATCTATTACTCTGGCTAGGGCAGGGCCTCATTTGACCTTGATCTGGCTCTGCTGTTAGATGTGGACATCAAGGATTGGATTGCAGCTTTATTAAATTAACTAGGTACCAAGAAAGGTACTGTTACTGCTGTGTTTGTGGAGCAGACAGAGACTCCATAAACTGTATGTGCAGAAACAGATATTGGCCATAGGAATCATAGGCCTAAACTTACAATATAGTACGTTCAGTTTTTGATTTAAAAAATTACAGTTACCCAGATACTTTATAATTTTTACATGAACGAGTTAAATATTACAGTTCTGTTGAGGATTTACTTCATAACACTATAAATCCACAGAGATGTTATCAGTTTCTGTACTACAGTGTGGAATACAGCAGGAGTTCTTGGTTATCCACATGTAAACAGATATATCTTGGAGCTCAGGCCTCTGGGTTTAGACCCCCCCCCTGCAAAAATTTCTATGGGCATCCATGCAAACATTATGTAGTTACTAGTAGAATTCATGCCATTATTAAAGTCAGTTCTGACCATCTGACCAAGTGGATGATCACCATTGTCAGAATGGATTCCATAAAGAAAAGGCCTCATGACTCGTTAAATATTGATCTCTGCCTCACTATCAGTATGGATTGCATAAAACAAAGCTCTCATTATCCTCCTAGCAGTAATGAGAAAATGGAGGAAAGTAAATCTTTCAGGCCTGGACAACTCAATTGCTAGAACATCTGACCTTTAATATGTGATATAATCTATCACAAACATTTTCTGTGATGCCATGGCTCATGATTTTGCATGTCATTGATATGGACTTGTGTTGACCTTCTTTTGTGGAACACATATCTTCTACCACCACTAGTAGACCCACTCTGTGCATTACAACTTATTTTAATTGTGTACTGTTTGCATTTTTGGGGATAAACTAATATCCTGTGCAGTCAATATATTACTTTAGCATTACTGGAAATCACAAAAAAAATGTTTTACTGAACAATAATATTACCAAGTCTGTCTTAAAGAAATGTGAGGTTTACATAACAGTGATAGAGTAATAAAAAGGATATATATAAGTCAAATCGTAGAAGGAGAAGGGTGAAAAGATAGCAAGAAAGAAAAGGTAATTCAAATAGTCACAACATTTATTTATAAATTAATGATTAGCACAAGAAATATGAATATCTTACTAGAACTGCTTTGGTGTTAAATTAGTCCAATGTTACACCCTAACTTATTATAAACTTAAATATAATACACATAAAAGGTGAATCAGTGCCAATATATTGATCATATTTTATAGCCCTACTTATCCATCCACTAATATAGCACTTGTACTACCGTTGTTTTAAAAAAGTGTATAACAACCTAATAAAATGATCATATAGCTAGGTACAAAGAATGTAAGTAGCGTTTTCCATATTAAAGAGATTTCACTTTGACTAATTATACATTATTTTCAATGTTTTTCAAATGCACATGCTTCAGTTCCTGTATTTAATAATGCATTAATGGTCTCAAAGGGAATATTAAATGGTTCATTCATTCTTGATCAGAAAATACTGACTGAAATTTACAAAAATGTCAGGTCCTGTCATACTGGAAAGCAATGAACATTGCTTTTCTAGGCTGATTACATCATCTGACTTGAGAAAAGGCTGAAATTGCTGCTTCTTCCACTTAGTGTTCTAAGTAATATTCCCTTCAGGCTACAAGCTCTAGGGGATGTTATTTTCCCCAGTTTTCGAACCACATGAATTATGCAAAAGTGTTCTAATAATTATATTTGTAATCAGTATGCTAGTTAGACAGACCTCAAGGCATTCATCAGTTTCCATACACAACAGCCAAAACTGGAGCACCCACTGGGAAACAGTAAACCAAAGATAAAGGCAAATATTGCTTGCTAAAAATATGATAACTAAACTACATGGATTTATTTTGTAAAAAAAACAATGGCTGTGTTTATGAACAAATCAGATGCCTTACACAGAATAGCAAATACCTAGTGTCAGAGGCAAGTGGTCTTGTGCTCATAAACAACTGTTTTCTATTGAAAGTATTTCATGCAAAGAATGCATTTTACTGTTTATTAGGAAACATTTTCTTCCTGCTGAGTTGGTAGTATGAACTGAATTAAAATAAATGAAATGTGCATATGTGTGTCTTATAATGCTAAGGACCATTATTACTTCTTATTGCATATTGTATGAGTTATTCAGATAACCCCTGTATACCCTGGCCAATCTGGAAACCAAGCACTGCTGCAAGAAGACCCTGCACTGTTATTAAGAGTAAAAAAGGCAACAATTACAACAATCTTTATTTAATACTTTAGTTTTTTTGTAATTTTTCATTTCTTCTTACCAAATCTTTTATTTAGAATGCCATTACAATAAAAAATTCACTCACATAGAAATGCCTCATGATGCATTTGAGAATATGTTATAACTCATTACAGCCGAGTGCGCCTCCAGGCATTTCTGCAGTTATCTCCTACTGCGCCTCTAGGCGTCAAATATTGCTAGTTCATATTAACATTAATAATTCCAAAATCATGCTACATAAAAGGTATCAGAATATTTTATCTTGAAGCATACATGATGGAAAGCACAACTGTATTAATAACTGACCTCTGTTAATGAGTGTTTATTAACTTCATTTTTTTAAAGGCTCAAGCCACACCCACTGGGAGTTAAAGATACAAACTCAAAAGAGCTGTACTGGAGGGAATAAGTTAAAAGGAAGCCTACTTATCTCAAAGAAAGAGTGCAGATCGATTGTCCATGTTCCTATCCATCCATCCTCAACCCCTTTTCCATATGGGGTCAGGGTGTAACTTCAACAGTGACAATCATCTTGAGCCAAGGTTTATATCGCTGAGTGGCTAGTCCTGCCACTGTAGTTCATCTCTTCCACTGACTCACACACACAGCCAATTTTGAGTGTCCAATCCACGTACTGCATGTCTTTGGAATGTGGGAGAAAACCAGAGCAACCAGAGGAAACCCACATGACCACAGGGAGAACATGCAGACTCCACACAAAAGGCACCCTAGCTGAGAATCAAACTGGCAAACCTCTTGCTATGAGGTGATAGCACTAACTGCTGCACTGCTGTGGCCACCCTTACTGATTGCCCATATGTTTTGATGCATTAGACTGTCAGAGATATACCTCTCCAGTTTTTGTATACTGCTCTGTAATAGGATGATAAAACTGGATGACCTCTGTGTGACCCTTGCACTGAATCATCACCCTTCAATTGTTTCAAACTGCAGAGCCTGGTTTGTTAATATCTAGCTAGACAGTACACTGACTCAGAAGAGATGGTTCACTTCACTTCTGCAAAGTGACTCTTCAAATACTGGGCATGCTATGTAAATGGAAAACAAGTTTTATCCGGACTGTCACTGTCCTTGCAAATGGTTTAGTTATAAACAGCATACTGAACGTCAGAGTGATTCTACACAAGATATTGGGGAGGGGGGGTCTTCAGACTGCTAAACTAATGCCCTCCATAACCATCACTGACCCATCTGTAAAGCCTTGGATCACTATTGACTGAATTTTCATATTTCATTCTTTCTTAATAGTGCAGCAGGTATAAGTTTACAATGAATCCCCACATTGCCCATTTTCTACATCTGATGAAATATCTTCTGGAAAATTTTGTATCTCAGCACTGCAAGATTTTTATGTCCAAAGATGAAATAGCTTATTAGGAAAAACATCTCTATATTTTTTTAATTATGGCAAATATGACTGGCTTTACTCTTCGATGAGCCATACGTGTTTCTCAAAATACATTCATGATTTTAATGGTGATACACCATATCCAGTTATCAGGGTATGTTTGTATTAAATCAGAAAGGATATCAAGGTTACATTATGCTAGTGAAAATATCAAGTTTAGTAGTATTAAAGTATAGAAAGCATGGCTTGACAGTCAAGATTTTCACAAGCATCTTTAACCAGCTGAAATATGAAGATAGAGAAGGAAAATTGAATATTTTAAAGAAGCGTGCATCAAATGAGAGACCTGAAGCATTTCTGGAAATGAAATAATTTTTCATAAGAAATTAGATACATTTAACTGTGCCTATCTATCTATGCCATGAAGAACAAACTACAATATTCAAATAATTAATAGTGTAGCTATTGTCACTTTTCATCTACCTTGGGGTGCAGCCTTCCCCGCAATGCTGCTGGCCTTATACAGCATATTAATTTGTTTTGTTATTTCATACAAAGTAGTGCCTCCAAAGGATGTCTTCTGTTTTTTACAAAACAAATGACCCTTATACAAAAATCACTCCTCAGCTGCTTTTGAATTATAGAACGTCCTGCAGCCAGTTTTAGGAACTGCACCCCAGCAAAGCCCCTGTTTAGAGAAAATGTATCACAAGTTTATAAGGTTTTCTTTTGGCAGCTAGTAGTAACAATGCACTACAGTTCTCATTTATTGTTGCCATACTCATTAAATGTCTAGATATTTTAAGTGAAGTTGTTGCCAGAATGCTCATCACTGTCATGAGAATCTCTAGCCAAGAACATAAGATACCACTTTTATGAAACGCTTCAACAGTTATTTTACTAGTTAGTGAAATGAATGATAAAAATAGCCATCATAAATCTCTACTTAAGATATCCGAGAAACCGATATATTTCTTCCCAAAAAAATCAAGTGTCTGTATATATATATATATATATATATATATATATATATATATATATATATAGGTCTATATTACATCGTCAAACTCACAGGAGTTCGAACGATGTAATATCGAAATCAGAAAGTTCAAAACCCAAAAAGTACAAAAACACAGAACAGCGATTTTTTTTCCCAGAGGAAAAAAATAGCTGTTCCGGTACAAAAAAAAACAAAAAAAAAAACACATACACTTTAAACTTCAACTAATCTGGGGGGCGTTGCCCCCCACAACCCTCCTACTTAAATATACCAACTCTGAGATTGCACCACAGTGGAGGAAATAGCAAAGCCGCAAAAACGGCCCACCCATTTTTTTTTCCCTGGGAAAAGAAATCTGTGTTCCGTGGCTTCGCTATTTTCACATTTCAAACATATGGGTTCGATATTACAACATTCAAGACTCCTGTGATTTCGACGTTGTAATATAGACCCATATATATATATATATATATATATATATATACAGACACACATACACACACACACACACACACACACACACACACACACACACACACACACACACACACACACACACACACACACACACACACACACACACACACACACACACACACATATGTGTGTGTGTGTGTGTGTGTGTGTGTGTGTGTGTGTGTGTGTGTGTGTGTGGATTCACTTTAGAAGCTTGAAAGCCCATAACACTGAAATTCAAAACACTGAGATCAAAAGCTTGAAAATGCAAAACACTGAAAATTTAAAGCATTGAATCCCATAACATTGAAAATACACAGTAAACCAACATTTCATATATTCCAACACAACTATATACTGAAGCAAATAAAAAAAAAACAAACAATAGTTCACTTCTCCAACTATAGGCAGGGGGGCAAGCACCTCTGCACCCCCTACATCCCCACTACATAAATATAGCAACTCTGATATTGCACTATACAAAACAAAATGACAAACATACCATTCTGTCCTTCATGACTGCCTGTTTAAGTTGTAAAAAACTATCCTCAACCTTCTCTTAGAAACACTACTTCACTGTTAAAACATTACACATTACTATATATCTCTTCGATACTTACTGGAGTTTCATAGGTGACCTCAGTCATGTTCCCTTCGTGCTTGCTATACTACAACATAACACATCTTAGTGTAGGGTAGTGCAGTCTCAGGGTTGATATATTTAAGTAGCAGCTGGTGTGGGGGGTGCAGGGGGGCTTGCCCCCTGATTATAATTGAAGAAGTGTAATATGGTTTGTTTTTTATTTGTTTCAGTATGTATTTGTGCTGGAATATAGTACATGTTGCTTTCCTAACTGTTTTCAGTGTTATGGGATTCAATGTTGTGAATTTTCAGTGTTTTGAATTTTCAAGTTTTTGGTCTCGATGTTTTGAATTTCAGTGTTATTGTCATGGGATGACCTGTAATGGAGCAGTCTTTCTTAACCTGTTTAAAGTATTTACCACAATAAATCATGCTTCTTCCAAGTATGCTGTCGGCCCTCCATAGAAATGTGAATTACTCCTTATGATTCAAAATTATATCTGTGAATATTGTCATACAGTTTACTGGGGGTTCATTACCTCCAACACCTTGTCACATTCCCATGTGAAGTCCCACAATGGAGAATCACCTATAATACCTTGCCCCATACTACTGTGCAATACCGCAGTCTTTAATACTTCATCTCTTATTTTCATTATTATCATTAATTATCTCTGACAGTATTAATGCAACACCAGGCAATGCAATATGCAGATGATGTGGTCCTTGAGCTTTCACAGGCTATTATGGAAATGCTGCTATTAAGTAATTAAGTTTGACAGGACAGATCTGTTGAAATCAAAAGCTTTCTGTTTCAGACTCCGTTCTTGGAATTCAAGAAAACATAGCTACATTTAACTGCATATCTAGCATGTATTGCACACTTACTCGATCAAGTAAGCTGGGTATGTACATGCATTGTACATGTAAAAGTGCTAGTGTACATGATACATGATTCGGAGTTCCATGTAGGCATGATTCTTATGCTGCCATTTTCATTTGCGATACACTTATGGAGATGGAAGTCAGTATTTGTGATGTGTCAAGTCCTGTGCGAAGCAAAACAAAATTCAATTCTAACTCCTGCAGAGACAGTTCAGGGAAAGGGTCTTGGAATCCTACCCAGGCTGTTTCATGAAAGTGAGGCTGTAGTATGATCTGGCACCTCTGCTGTCCAAGAAGACCAGCCTCCCAATATCAGTAATCAGTGTAGGAACTGGTGCAATGATCTGCAGCACCATTGTTCTGGAAATCTCCAGTTGTAGAAAGCAGCAAGGACACCTTAAATACTACTATAAGCATTGACCATGCCTTCCTGTGCACAGTACTGCACCTAATAAATACATTATACAATTTGTAAACAGTGCCTTCATGATTCTCTTTTCATTTATTCTGTCAGATGGCAGGATATTTCAGATTGGCTGCTGTGGTTTAATGTACATCTGTTGTGTGTTAGCTAGTGTGTTATGGAACTGAGTGGTTTTGTTGGACTGCGTATATGGCTATGACCTTGGGGAATACTAAGAACCCTTCTTCCGGTCTCCATCATCTACCTGACATACGGGTGTGTCAAACACATCCTGCTGGCACCTCAGCTAAGGCTGAGACTGACACTAAAGAACAAATGGATGTGCCTTATTTGGGAATGTATCTGGTTCATCCCAGGAAGGTAACCCACCCTAATCAATGTCACTAGCTGTGCTGGAGTAGGAGTGACTCATTGTGACTGCATTTTTAATGGACAATGACTAGCAAACTTACTGTGCAGCAACCCTTTCTGCAGCAAGTAATAAACACAATTGTCTAGCTGGGTGATGACATTGGTCCAGCAGGGTGTGGTTGTGATAATTGCCACTGACCACCAAGACTGAAAGCCATCACCTATGCAGTTTCAGTTATACCCCCCTGAGCCTGTCAACAACTAGCAGGCTACCTGTACTCCATTCTATTCTCAGCCATTTGTCTGCCTGTTTGTTTATGTATATGTCTCCTATGTTCTCCCTTGTGTGTCTACATCTGCCTCTGCTTGTCTATGATCAGTGGCCTTCCATGTGTGTTTGTGTGCCCGTATTACCTGTCCTCATTCTGCATTCACCCCACATTGTTCTTTTCACCCTTCCTCTCTCTAGTCTTCCCTTCTGTGTATGTATGCATGTATGTATGTACGTAATTATCTATCTATCTATCTATCTATCTATCTATCTATCTATCTATCTATCTATCTATCTATCTATCCATCATTCCTTACCACTCCTTTACCTTCTTTACCTTACAGTATTCCTTCTGTGTTCCTCTACTTGCAATGCACCTTTTACTGCTTTCCTGTACTCTGCTTTCCACCATTTTAATAAATCAGTAAGGTGTCCCCTTTGCTGGAAGCCTGATCTTTTTTCCTTTTCACGGCCTTTACTGGTTTCTTTTGGCATGTGCACTGGCTGCTTGTCAATGTGTGACAGCTCATTTCTCATTCACATACTCACAGGGGTCACACATTGTGCTGCAAATTCACAGTTTTATCTTTTTTGATAGAGTCCATCTATGTCACTCTGCTTCATTTACAAAGTTGCCTATTCATCTTGGCTACCTACCTTCTTGATGTGCATTGACCCACGTGCTTGTACCTCAGGTACCAATTTCTCTCTTTATGTCAGCCATGTTTTCTGCCTAAGCTGAGTCATCTCTGCACCTCTTTAATGCATTAGTATATGACTCCAGGCCAGGGTCCTAGATTCCATACTCAAGCTCTCATTCATAGGTTCATAGATTCATAGGAGGTTACTAGGCTAGTGAGCACAGGACCCTTACAAGCCTAGCCAACGTCAAGTTTTGTTCCCTTAAGGATCTAGAGACATGGTCTATTTTAGAAGTAAATCTAATTCAGCACTGACTGCCCCTATCCAAGAGGGACATAGGTGAAACCCCTGGGGTGAATTTGCATTTTCCCATCCCAGACATCCAAGTTATGCTTAAGAAGGTTTAATGAGGGGCTTTGTTTGACCTGTATTGGAAGTTTATTCCAGAGGAGAGGCAACCTCTGGGAGATATATCTGTATCTCCAGCAAGTCCTGTTGATGTCACATGTTAGGTTAAGGTTCCTACTGTGAATAAATCATGTACCATTTGACTTATGAATGTGCAGCATTTCCATTAAGGCAGAATCAGAGGTTGCTCTGTATGCAAGGCACAGGTCGCCTCTGAGTAGTCCGTACGATATAGAGTATAGTGACAGTGATTTCAATCTGTCCATGTAAGACATGCTGAAGACCCTGAATTTTCTTTATGAAGAACCTTCGAGGTCTCTCCAGTTGCTGCAGGTGCCTATTTAGGTACATACCAAAGGGAGCATTGTACTCTATTATTGGCCTGATAAGAGAAGAGTACAGGGGGGTTATAACCTCTTTTGTTCTGGAAGCTATGCCCTTGCTTATGAGGTGAGCAATATAGAAGGCCTTCCTTACTACTTAGAGACATAGTGATCACAAGTAAGGTTGCTGTCAATATGTGTGTCCAAATCTCTCACTGCTGATTTAGAGCTCAGGAGGTTTTTCTTAATATGGCAACCTGCAGGGAAATAGTCTTTGCCATAGGGGATGATAATGCATTTTTTTGCAATGAGTTTAAGACGACTTTGGCACCAGTCATTGATTTGCATAAGTCCTTCTTGTAGAATGTTGACATCATTTGAGGACTCAATGACTGCTCCCAGTTTGCAGTCATCAACAAACTTTTTCAGCCACAGACCTTTTGTTTTTCTTGTACTTCTGTGAAGTAGATTCCAAAAAATAGGGGCCCCAGCACGGATACCTCTGGAACACCACTGGTAATGGGTCGGCTGGTGAAGGTGGAGTACCCTGTTTTGACTATATGTGTTCAGTCAGTAAGCCAGCTTGCAACTCCCCTGACAGTATATGGGTTGATCCCCAACTAGGTGAGTTTTTCAATGATGTCTGAGTGGGGGATTTATGTCAAAGGCCTTGGTCAAATTTAGGTAGGTTGCATAGACAGATTTGCCTTCATCCACGTCTTTGCTAACAGTCTCAAAGTCCACCATATTCAACAGGCAGGATTTCCCTTTAACAAAATCAAACTGGGTTGGGTTAAGTGTTTGAAGGTCTCCTATATCATTGTTGATAAAGTCCATGATGATTTTCTCCATGGCCTTGCACACAAGGCTAGTTAGGCTAAAGGGTCTATAGTTCCCAGGGTCAGTGGATGCATCCCCCTTATGCAAGGGGATGATGGGAGCTGTTTTCCATTCAGCAAGGACAAAACCAGTGCTTAGGCTGTGGTTGAAAAGAGTACCCAAATGGTGTTGCTAATTCCTGTTTTAGACCATTGAGAATGCAGCCTGGGATGCTTTCAGGTCCCACAGAGGCTGTGTTTTGGCCTTTGAGAGAGCAGTCAAGACCTGGTCTTTAGAGATACTAGGTGGAGAATAGGTGAGTGATGACCCATCACTGGACCAGTAATCAAGGAGCCACAGTCCTCACCACTGGCACCTATGGCAGATGTTTACTGGGAGGATAATAAGTACACACACACAGTATTTCCAGATGCAGCTCTTTGAATCAAGTGCAATTTCTCTTAAGAGGACACAGAGACCACAGTCAGTCTAGGGCTGGTTTCTCCCTCTTTCTCCAGATCTCCAATAAGACTCCCCACTGGCATAGCTATAGAGTTGCGTCCTTAGCCAGGGTTCCAAGTCAAGTCCTCCAACACTTTCTCTTTTTAACCAGTGCTTCATGTCCCTGCCCAAGTAGCTGACACACACACACTTGGAGATTTGTTTACACACATGCACACATGCACACACGAACACACACACACACACACACACACACACACACACACACACACACACACACGGACACCTGGGCATGTGGGAAAGCTGGCACAGGTTTACTAGCTATTCCTCCTTCTGCCAGACTATAAAGTAGTTACCACTGCCACAACACCCCTAGCTGGCTACTTTAAGGCCCTTAACAAAGGGTGCCAAATTTTACTGTGTAATATTAATACTAATAGAAATGGTAGTTTGACCAAGAGCAAGGCTATTAAGAGTGGCCCACACAGTAGCACCAAATAAATAAGCAAGTACTCTCAAAACTTATATATCTCACAAAGATCAGCCACAATGAAAGGTTTAAATATATTTAATAATAAATAATAAAAGAACAAGACAATATTAAATATATATTCACAGTTACATCACAGTTCAAATCATAGGAAACATTTAAAATAACATTGCAAGACATGCTCAGACAAATAAAGAAAAACAATAGCTAAACTGAGCATCACTATATTCCTGACTGAATCTAAGAGAATTATACTCTTTCCTAATAACTTACTTAAAGGAACACTCCATCATATCTTACAGTTTAGCTCAATCTTTAGGTTTGTTTTCTCCCTAAAATATGGTTCCAGCATTGTGTAGTTACCAGAAACCTGCTTGTATTTTTTTAAAACTTTAATTTCCTTGCAATGGAGTCAAAGGAAGAGGCAAGCCTACCTACCTACTTTTTTCGAGATCAGCTTCTCACATACTTTGTAATTGAATTTGTCTCCGCCTGCATGACATATCATAGACACAGTTAAATCTGTAGTTTACCCTGTCAGATACTGCTGTCAATCTTAGATGGGTAATTCCATCCTTTCATCCATCCTCAACCCCTTTTTCCCATTTTACACATGGGGTCAGGGTGTCACTTCCACAGTGACAATCATCTCGAGCCAAGGTTTACACCACCAGGTGGCTAGCCCTGCCACAGTAATTCAGTCACACTACTCACTCATGTACACACACTCACCTACGGCTAATTTGGAATGTTCAATCCACCTACTGCATGTCTTTGGAATGTGGGAGGAAATTGGAGCACCCGGAGAAAACCCACGTGACCGCAGGGAGGACATGCACACTCTGCACAGAACGCACCCCAGCTGAGAATTGAACCAGAGTACCTCTTGCTGTGAGGCAACAATGCTAACCAATGCACCACTGCAGCCACCCAGATGGGCAATTAATCCTGCTGTCAGGAACACAGCAGTTGATACAAAAAAAAAAAAAAAAGACAGAAAGCTGTGGAACTGTTTTCCACTATTTTACTGCAGAGAGGAGGAGAACTTAACACTCCTCTTTCATAGGAAAACAAGGCAATTAGATCAGTCAGGAGCTTAACGGCTATTGTCACCTCTTATGACAAATTTACATAAGCAGCAGCACAGTATTAAAATGCTACACTTTAAATGTTGGCTAGTAATGTTAAGATAACTTAAATATAGCATCAAAGATTTCTGTGACATTTAAATCAGAAAATATTTTTTCTTGTAAAGTATCAATGCATTTACCATTTTCAAGCCCCCCCCCCCCCCACACACACACACATAGGCCAGAACTGCAGAAAGAGAGACATGTGGGAACACTATCAACTAGGTGCACTGATACTGTTTATAAAAAAGGTCTTTTAGGCTTTTTTGTGACATCCTTCCAGAGAGCAAGCAGATGCATGGTAAGAGATTCCCACTGACTTTGAGTCAGTCCTTACATTGTGTGGATGAACATTTTGTAGCCCACAAAGGAAATGTGACAATTGATGGCAGCAATAATATACAGCTGAATTTACTTTAACATACATTTAATATGTGCCCTTCCATTAAAAACATTAAAAAAAGGAAATCAGAAGTACTTAACTGTATTTAAAAGCATGTATACACACAAACACACACACACACACACACACACACACACACACACACGCACACGCACACGCGCACACACACACGCACACGCACGCACACGCACATGCACACACACACACACACACACACACACACACATCTGTGTGTGTTTATGTGTAGACACACATATACTGTTACACAAAATTTCCATTTTGATTATTTTTTCTTCAAAGGACATGAAGTACATACACACACACATATATTCTAGTTCTCCATTACACACACACACAGACTCATATGTTTTTGTACACATGTACTTTATACACATACACATATGCACAAACACATACACATACACACACCCAAACTATATGGATAGATAGAGAGAGAGATAGATAGATAGATAGATAGATAGATAGATAGATAGATAGATAGATAGATAGATAGATAGATAGATAGACAGAGATATGCAATATGGGTGCATACAATTTGTTATTTATAACAAACAATTTAGTAAAGTTAAGCATTATTAATGTATACAGTCTAGTAAATGTTACTTAATGTTTTACTTGGTCACTGTCACACATTTATTATGTGTTGTTGCACATGCTATCTTGGTCAATGTCTTTATTGTTAGTCTTTTTTTCTTTGTACTGCTAAATGCAACACTTGTTATTATCTTTGCCAGTGTAGCCCAAGTCATGGCTGAAAAAGGTCCTGGGACTAGTTTACTTTCCTGGTTACCAAAGTATAAATAAATATGAAATAGAAAAAAAGGAGGGTGAACATGACAGAAATAATTAAGGAACTAGTAAAGCACATTTTAATTCTGCATCATTTATGAGAGAAAATAAAAACTTCCCACTGAAGGCATTGGGAAGTAGCAGACATACTTATTTTGGAGTCCTACTACTTATGATACAGCAAGGATCATTTACTGCAGTGAGAGTTTTCACACCTCAGCATTTAGAATGCAAAAATTATTATTACAAAAGTCCGCTATTTACCTAATTTATTTTGCTGGAAGCAGCTAATAGCTATTTATAGCATAGAACAAGCTCTGAAAGACAAGTAAATAAAGCTCAGTTAGGAAAACATTGAAGTATCTCTGTTACAGAAAGTGTGTTTAGATGACAGTGCTTCATAGTCCTGCCATTCTGTTTAAACGGCATGAGAAAACAACATCACTTCCTTATGTCTAGCATGACTCGTATAAAGAGGACTTGGAATGTATTCTGGGAAGAAGGAACAAAAGCAAGAAAATAAGATCACGTTACCAAGGCAGGCCCCATCATTCGCCATTTTGATGGAAACACGTTAAAATTGTAAAAGAAGGAATTGTAGTGATTTTGTTTCATTAAAATAGCTCGAAAACAAAGATACAATGAAAAGCTATGTTTTTTTGAGTTCTAAGGTGGAGTTTTCCTTTAAGAGAGTCAGGCAGATGATGTGGTGTGTGGTCCTTCCTGTCATTGTCAAGCCCAAGACAGAATACAGAATTTGCCTGTCTCTCACTAAGAGACTTCTCAAAATAATATATAAAATATTACTTCTGGCATAGCTTGCAGAATGACATCATTTCATCTGACTTCTAGTTCCCATGCAAAACCTCCATTGCTGGAACCTAGCTGGACTGAGCACCTACCTGTAAAAATACACACACAACAGCTTTTGCTCAGATCTTTGGCAGATACTTACAAGTCATAAAACAATTGCATACCTCCACACTTCCTGAGAGTAATTAGCTCACTCCTAAGACAATACAGAAAGCTTCCTAGTACAGACTTTGTGTCTCTGGCTGCATTGAAACCTGTGAGATAGCATCTTTATGGCTTAGCCTATAAAGTGGTTTAATTTCAGATATTTTTCTAAAGTTTGCAGGACTGACATTAACCCTCCAGTTACCTCTGTTAAAACATATACATTTAAACAGTTATAAAAGTGCATGCACACTTCTGTTCTCTCCATTAAGTCACATTGGTCATACATTTCAAACACAAGCACCTTACAAATACCTTTTCAACACAAACAACTGTACAAATCAGTTTGATATACACATGACATACAATTTTAATACATTCATAACACCAGCATCTTGTATGAATCGGTTTGATATTCACAAATGGCATATAATTATTTACAAAATTCCAGCTAGCTGTGCTGGCAGTACACCCTTTCCTTACAAGGTGGTAGGAATGTTTTGGGGAGCATGTGGCAATGATTGGGGGGAGATTTCACTTAACCTGTCTAGTAGCATGTTGGCTATTTTCCCTTGTTCAGTATATGTGGTACAATTCACCACCAGTTCAGTGCTAATCTGGGCATTTCCTTTAAGGTTTCGGATATAGCTGAAGAATCCCTTAAATGTATCCTTAGCTAGGTATGCTAATTTTGATTCATAGTTAGCCTTAGAGTACTTTACAAGATTCTTATTTGTTTGTTCAAGCTGAGAAGGGTGTGCTTCCAATTCTGAGATGGTTTCTTCTTGCTCTTAGATGGCATTTTCTTCCTCTTATTATATAACATGTTTATGGCGAATGTCCGCCAGGCAGGCTTGTTTTTTCTTGAGGCTCTTGTATTGGTCCTGTTGGGAATGGCTCAGTGCATTGGTGTATATCCCAGTATAGGAGTCCATGCCCTCAGAGGGGACAGAAGCTTTGAAGCTATTAAGACCTTCTCATAAGATTATGCAGTTGGTTTTGGAGATGTTTTTTAGCCTAATTTCTCCTGACCATGGGCGGGGTGGGGGGGGTCTGATGATAGCTTAACTTCGAAAGAGACTGATTTATGATTAGACTTTACCAGGGAGGGCTGCACACTTGTGGTGGTGCACCATTCTACCATATTAGTGAATACTAAGTCTAGAATGTTTGGGCACTTTATGGGGGTGCCAACTATCTGCTCCAAGACATTTGAGTTAATGAAGTCCAAGAACTTTTGGGTGAGTGTGTTTGTACGCATATCATTTATCTAATCTATGTACAGGCAGCTAAAGTCAACCATAACCAGGTTGTTTGGTTGTATTTTGAGTGACCCAAGTAGATCCAAGTAAGCAGTGTGGATATCATGGTTCATGGAGTGACATCTATAGCGGGTGATAACTTGGAGACGGGTCTATCCTATAATTATTTGCACATAGAGTAACTCTAGTGAATCATTCTATTAGTAATGTATTTCTGTTGACTTCTGTTCTATGTATGCTGTTCATAAAATCTGACTTTGCTATCTACCATGCTGTGCTTTGCTTTTCCATCTTTTCTACCTGATAGGGCCTATCCCTTTTTATGTTTCTCTGTCTGTTGTAAAACAATTCTTAACCTATTTTACATTATTCAGCTTGCTTCAGTCAATATTCTCTTGTCTTGCTCGACATCTTATGCCCATAAACTATGCATGTAGCTGCACAGTGGCCTTTTGCAAAATGCTGTATATAATAAAGATGAAAAATATTACAGGAATTGCTGAATTTCATTGCTGCAGTATCATTTTGCTAAAAATGTTCTTATAATGTTAATGTTAACCAAAAAGATATAAAGGCATTCATTACTTTGCCATTAAAAATTGTATATATAATGCTTAGTTTGCCATTTCCACTTTTTCTTAGTTATATTTGTATATGATTTGTAGTGTTAACTCTAGAAAATATGACAGACACTGTAGACTAACAACCTACAACCAAATGCTTCTATTTATTTGTTGATGACCCAGGATAATTTGGACCCAGGGTGTCATTACAGTTCAGTGGTAAAGAGAGAAAAAACACATCACTCTGACACCTTGAACTGGTCAGTCTTTCTACACTGAATGAATGACATAATGGTAAAAGAGAAGCAGAAAGAGGTAAATCATTTTGTGTTGGTCTTTGTTTTAGAAAACTGCTACTTCAACCTTGTACTCTGCACTGCTGATACATTTTTATATCTAACAGAATAACAGACCATGAGAGTAATATGGTAAACAATGAATGATATCCTCTGGATGCAGGCTTTTTCGTCTGCATTCTTAATTCAAGTGTTTAGCACCTTGCCAAGCCAGGTTCACACATGTATTATAGTCTTCTGTCACTGCTACAATATCAAGGATATTTCATCTGTTCTGTAACAAGTCCACCATACATGTGTTTAAAGTATTGTTGCAATGCACAAAAATGGCATCCCATATCTTATAGGCAGGACACCTTGCAAAATTAACTACTGCCATCACTGAAAAATATGATCACTGTGTTTTCAGTGTGCAGGATTCAAAAAGTAATTGATTTATTTTCAGGGTAGCAAAAGAAATCCATTGTCCAAATTATATCTTAATTGTGATGCCTTGTCAGGATCATACATCTTATTTTTCTTTCAGCTGCTCCCATTAGTGGTTACCACAGTGGATCATCTGTTTACATTTATTCCTCCTCTCTGCATCTTGCTCTGTCACACCAACCACCTGCATGTTCTCTCTCACCACATCCATAAGGCTTTTCTTAGGCTTTCCTCTTTTCCTTTTACTTGGCAGCTCCATCCTTAACATCCTTCTGCAAATATACCCAGCATTCCTCCTCAGCACATGTCCAAACCAACACAATTTTGCCTCTCTGGCTTTGTCTTCGAACTGTCCAACCTGAGCTGACCCTCTAATATACTGATTCCTAATCCTGCCCATCCTCATCACACCCAATACAAATCTTAACATTTTTAACTCCACTGCCTCCAGCTCTGACTCCTGTCTTTCCATCAGTGCCACCATCACCAACCCAAATAACATAGCTGGTCTCACTACCATCTTGTAGACTCTCCCTTTTACTCTTACTGGTAACCATCTGTCACAAATCACTCCTGTCACGCTTCTCCATCCACAGCACCCTGCCTGCACTCTCTCTTCTTCACCTTGCTTCCACATTCACCATTAATCTGAACTGTTGACCCCAAGTATTTACACACATCCACCTTCATCAACTCTACTCTCTGCATCCTCACCATTTCACTGTTCTGTCTGTCATTCACACACATATATTCTGTCTTAGTCCTACTAACCTTCATTCCTCTCCTTTCTAGAGCATAGCTCCACCTCTCCAGGGTTTCCTCAACCTGTTCCCTACTCTCACTACAAGTCACAATGTTATCTGCAAATGTCATAGTTCACAGGGACTCCTGTCTGATCTCGTCTGTCAAACTGTCCATCCGCATTGCAAATAAGAAAGGGCTCAGAGCTAATCCTTGATGCAAACCCACTTCCACCTTGAAAGCATCCATCACTCCTACCACAGACCTCACCACTGTCACACTGCCCTCATGCATCTTCTGTACCACTCTTACATACTTCTCTACCACTCCCAACTTCCTCATACAATAACACAACTTCTCTCTAGGCACCTGTTATATGCTTTCTCTAAGTCCACAATGACACAATGCATCTCCGTTTGATCTTTTCTATACTTCTCCGTCAACACCCTCAGAGCAAACATCGCATCTGTAGTGCTCTTTCTTGGCATGAAACTGTACTGCTGCTCACTAATCATCATATGCCTTCTTAACCTAGCTTCCACTACTCTTTCCCATAACATCATGCTGTGGATGATCAGTTTTATCCCTCTGTAGTTACTACAGCTTTGCACATCACCCTTATTCTTAAAAACTGGTACCAGTACACTTCTTCTCTACTTCTCATGTATCCTCCCTGCCATCTCTCCTAAACACCTCAATGCTTCCACATGTATGTTATTTGGACCAACAGCCTTTGCATTCTTCATCTTCTTCATAGCTGTCCTTACTTCATCCTTGCTAATCCGCAGTGCTTCCTGACTCACTATCCCTACATCATCCAACCTTCTCTCTCTCTCCTTCTCTTCATTCATCTGCCCCTTAAAGTACTATTTCTACACTCTCCTCACCTGTGTGTATGTTTCCCTCATTGTCCTTTATCACCCTTACCTGCTGCACATCTTTACTAGCTCGGTCTCTCTGTCTAGCCAATCGGTACAGGTCCTTTTCTCCCTCCTTAGTGTCCAACCTTTCATACAACTCACCATACTCCTTTTCTTTATCCGTTCCCACCTCTCTCTTCACTATAGCCCTTATCTCCTTATACTCCTGCCTTCTTTCTTCATCTCTCTGACAATCACACTTCTTCTTTGCCAACCTTTTCCTCTGTATAATCTCCTGTACTTTCTCATTCCACCACCGGGTCTCCTTGTCCTCCTTCCTCTGTCCAGATGTCATGCCAAGCACCTTTCTAGCTGTCTCCCTTACCATCTCTGCTGTGGCTGCCCAGCTATCTGGTAACTCTTCACTGCCACACAGTGCCTCTCTTAACTCTACCCTGAATTCTACCTTACAGTTATCCTTTTTCAACCTCCACCATTTGATCCTTGGCACTACTTTCATCTTTGTTCAAATGTGTTTCCATTGTAACATACCTCTGCTCAAGATCTGTATTCAGATGAAACACAAGTGGTATAAACAAATTCATTACTGAGCTAAATTTAAATTGCTGAATGTATCATTGCAGTCTTAGGTGTATTTTGTACTTGATTATATTGTTATAATTCCTGATAATTGTTATGAACTCTTAAATGGAAACTGGCATATTGCCTGTGATACATATGCACCACATGCAGTGATTTGTAGGTTGTCACTGTCACATTATGACATTTTCCATCCCACTCTGTTTCTATTGGAAATATATGACATCTGCTAAGACTATGCTATATAGCACCAGTCCAAAATATATGTTTAATGAGTTGCCATTATATCAGAAGTAAAAAAAGTCATATCTATCTTTTTGTCTATCTAACTTTTATCTGTCTGTCAATCTATCTATTTTTTATTTTCTACTTAGTCTGGGCAGTGAGGTAGGACAACTTATTTATTTAAAACTGCAACCATGTTCAAAGTTGGTCCTACTCTAATGTCACCTCAGTACATTCCAGATAATCCATAAACATTGCCCCACCTTGATTTAATGTCACCATCTGCTCCTGGTAGGCTCTACATTTTTTTTCCTGATTGTTCTTGTTTGATACATCTGTAAACTCCTATTTCTCACACATTGTTAAATAGGATTCAAGCTTAATCCAAAAAAAAAAAAAACACTCTGAGGAACATTGGAACTTATAAACTGCCACAATAATAGGAACCACTGCTCCATTTCACCCTTAAATTCAGAGATAAAAGTTGAGAAGAATTGTGAGACAGCTCCACAATTCCTCCTTTATCTTATTTTTTTCTTTTTGTCTCAAAAGTAATAAAACATCACAGAAAATAATAATGGTTTTATGCATTCACTTAATTCATGCATAGTGAGATTTTATTCAAAACAAGAAAATATACTTTAAAATTTTGGTCATGTTATAGCAATGAATCTATAGTCTGAAGCTTTCCTTGTGTAGGACATATACTGGTTAGTTGATTAATTACCAAATAAATAAAATCATAAAATCTTCAGCAAAAAAAAAAGCAGTAATGCTTACTGATTTGCACTTTTGCCACTTTCACTATATTCCATCAAATCATCAGAAAGTGAATGATGGCTGATTTACCAGTTTTTCACAATTAAGAACCATTATTTGAAATGGGTTATAGCTAAGATGGTGGCTTGAATAAAGTAGATGTCCATTACTCTCTGCTATTAGAAAGCTTTTTACAGTCATTTAGTAATAACGTTTTTCAATCAGTGCTAGAAGTGAAGGAAAGTGTGCTTTTTGTCAGAGTATCAGATTATTGTCAAAAAATAATTAAAACAAATACTGTCAGAATATATATTAACTGATTACCTCAAGGACGTTGGTTTATATAACTAATAGACATGGAATATATGGTGATCCATACAATAATTATACTTAAATTAGACAATACTGAGAAAACTGTAGACTATATACAAAAGAATGGCAACATGGCAACAGCATGAGCTTCTAAAAACTATGATCCAACAAAGATTGCTCACTTAGTCATTGTAGAGACAAGTTTGAATGAGACTGAAGAAAGTATAGGTGAGAAAGAAAACCACACTGAACTTTGAGTAAAGCAAAATAACTGGTTACTGAATAAATTAACTGACTTAGAAAATCAGGAGAGAAAAATAATGTAAGAATGACTGGCGTATTCATGGAAAATAAAAGGAGAAGCTATGGTTACTTTCCCTACCAGATGGATACACAAAGTGGTAAACTTTCAGATGTCTTTAGATCTCCAACAAAACCTCCAGCTAAGGAAGGAGTCCCTAAAAGATCTATAGCTGTTAAATTCATCTCACATTTGGATAAACAACTTGTTATTAGAACTGCTTGATCACCTCATGTTCTGAAAACTTTTAGTTCTGCCATTAGATTTGATAAAGACTATTCATAAAAGGTTATGGAAGAAGGAAGGTACGGTTACCACTGCTAAAGTCCTTGACAGTATATGGAATTAAGTACCATGTTTTATTTCCAGCAGGACTAATAATCTTTCTCTCAAAGTTACTAGTACTTTTCCTATTTAGAAGATGACCTTTCATTTCTCTAATCTAAAAAGATCAGTTATCATCAGGAAGAAATGGACTGTATCAATAGAAGCTGGATGGAAGTTTAATTGTTCTACTAGAAACAAAAAAGACTCATAAAGATGAAACAACACACTGTACTAGTGTATTTATCAAATAAGGTATACTTACTGTCTATCCAGAAATGGAAACTTCACAAAGAATATATCTTTCTGGACTCGATATGGTATTATCCATTTCTTATGACTATTTAAGCTACACATCCTGAGAAAGTACAGTTGTAGAAGTAAACTTACCATAACAGCAGATGTTTGAATGATTACTGCTGCAGTAGTCTAAGCTATCTGGGTTACATCCTGCCAAGGATATTACAGCCAGCCAGCTTCCAAAGCTTTGGGGTACCTTCCATGCATTCCAACAACTATTCAGCTTGAGAGAGGCTGACTAAAGGACAGGTTTGGGAGTCAAGCCCTTCTGAGATTTCATGCTGAGTGAAACAACAAAAATCAAATGTCCACACCCTGACATAAAAAAAACACACAAAAAAAAAACAATGGGGGGTGAAGGGAGTGGCTACTGCAATAGTGATCATTTAAACATCTACTGCTATGGTTACTTTACTTACAAAACTGTATAATGTTCTTTGTATTAACTCCTGCTACCATAGCCTAAGCTATATGGGTAAATTATCATAGCTTTGAACAACTGGGAGATGGAAGAAATAGTATTAAGGAACCCCTAGAGAATGGTCCTAGCCAAGCCTGAGCTAGACATGGAGAAGGAATCTAGCTTGTAGTCCTTGTAAAAATTATATACATTTGACCAAGTTGCTGCTTCTAGAATACTTCTAGAGTCTAACCCTTTCCAAAAAACACAGGTGATGCCAAGGCCCTAGTAGAGTGTGCCATGACACTGCTTGGAATGTTTTTGCTGTGGTGGGTATAACAAAAGGTAATATCCTGTGACAGCCATTTGGAAATAGTCTGCTTTGATACTGGCTGTCCCTTCTTCTTACCTTCACAAGAAATGAACAACTGATCAGAAGTTCTGAAAGATTTTTACTCCTTCAAGATTGTACCTGAGTTGTCTGCAGCCATCCAAAATGTGAAGTTTCCCTTCTTACTCATTTTTGGGTTCCAGGAAGAAAGTGGGGAGATGGATAGCTTGGCTTAAAGAAAACTCTGATACCACTTTACACATAAAAGAAGGAGTAGTTCTCAAAGAAACCCTGTGTCTGTGAAAAATTAGATAATATTGAAGCACCATAAGAGTTTGCAACTGAGATACTTTTTTGCAGAGGTCACAGTAATTGGTAAAACTGTTTTCATGTAAAGAACCTCAAGCCAGCCATATGGAGTAAGTGTTAGCTTCTGTAACAACAAAAATAAGATCCCAAGCAGGAGCCACTGTTTTTCTTGAAGGCTTCTCATTGTATACCTCTTTCTAAAACATTTTTACATGAGATTGGCTTGACAGTGGAGAATACATGTGCAGACATGCTGAAATGGCTGTCAAATAAACCTTGACAAAGGAGTATGACAGGCCATAGGAAAATAACTCACACAAATATTTTAAAACTAGAGAAACACTAGACTTGAATGGGTGATGGTTATGTTGTTGACTTTAGCTAACATATGTCTTCCTAGTAGCAGGGTTTCTTGCTTCCATTAGTACCTGCTACATGTGCTCAGTAAACAGGTGCCTGAAAGGTATTAAGATTATCAACCATGGAGTCAGTTGAAGTTGTTTGGGGGTCAGAATGTATACGGATGTTCTTGTGTGAGAAGATCCAGTCTGTGGGGAAGCTTGTGGTAATTGCCCCGGGCCAAATCCAAAAGAAGGAGAACCACTGTTGCCCAGGCCAAAAGGGACTCACCACAACGATCTTGGGAGATTCTTTGCAAATCTTCAGATGTAGCCTGGATAGCAGTGGAAAGGATAGAAAAGCATATAGGAACATTACTGTCCAAGGAAAAGAAAAGACATCTGTTTTGCAGGCCTTCTTGTATGGAGTCCTGGAGCAGAATTTTGTCAGCTGATTGTTCAGAGAGGAGGCAAAAAGGTCTACTTCAGGAACTCCCATTGGCTAGATTCATAAACATCTGCCTTTGTCCTGCTCAGCTTGTCTGCCACACAGTTTTGTTCTTATGGAATGCAGTATGCCTGTAGAGTGAGATTGTGCTGTAAAGTTATACCCCAAGCTTACATGGCTAGTTCACATATCTGAGTCCCTTGATATGAACAAGCATTTATTTTATATTATCTGTCTTTGTTGCCTGAAATACCTTGCACATGTATCCCCCTTAACACTGCTCTACAAGCAAAGTCCAAAGTGTCTCTGGTGACTGACTGCTTTGGAGCAGAAGAAGAGAAGTAATGACCTACTTTCAGAGATATCTGATGTCTCCATCAAGTGATTTCTATTCTGACAAATCCCAGAACTAGAATCTTTAAAAACATGTGTGTTAGTGCTAGACAGAAAAATATGGAAGATAGACACCCTTCATAAAGAAGTGCCAGCAAAATCCTGCTCAAAGGCAGATGGAAAGAGCACTTTCAGCAGTTTCTGAATGAAGAAAACCCTACAGAAGCCCCAAATATAGCCTACAGTGAGAGAAGACAAGGAGCTCATCACAGAAGTAAGAACAGCAGTAAGGAAAATGAAGTCAGGGAAAGCAGCAGGCTCAGATGAGATCAGAGCAGATATGATAAAGATGCTGTCTGAGATAGGGGAGAAATGGCTCTTGAGGGTAATCATAGCAGTGTGGAGAGAAAGACGCATCCCAGATTACTGGAGAATAAGCATACTCATGGCAGTGTACAAGAGCAAAGGGGAAATCCACAACTGTAGACAGTACAGAGGTATCAAACTCCTGTCATATTGCATGAAAGTTCTGGACAGGGTGAATGACAATGGATACGCACAATAGTAGAATGTAAGATGAAAGATAAGCAGTTCGGATTCAGATCAAGATGCAGCATAACTGACCCAACCTTTGCAGTGAGACAGATAGTTGAGAAGAAGTTAGAGATGAGGAAAAAGTCCAATTGGGCATTCCTAGACTTGAAGAAAGCATGTGATAAGGTCCCAGGAAAGTTGATTTGGGCAGTCCTGCAGCAGTTTGAAGTCTCAGAAATATTGCTAGAATTAGTCCAGGTTATGTACAAAGACCCATGACTCATGTATGAACAGTATTTGGACTCCAGTTGGTGTGGGTGTGCATTAGGTTTAGCTCTGAGCCTACTGCTATTCAAACTGGTTATATATTACATTAACAAACAGGTCGAAGGGGCAGATCAACAAAGTTGCTGTATGCAGATGATGTGGCATTCCAGGTAAACTCTAAGCAAGAACTTCAGCAAAGGATAGAAAATGGGATGCAAAAGTGAAGGCACATGGGATGAAACTGAGCATAGACAAGACAGTGGTAATGACAGCAAATTGGGGAAATTAGAAGAAACCGAGAACTGAGATAGAAGGGAAAATAGTGGAACAGGTTAACAGCTTCAAATGTCTGCAAGGGATGGTTGAAAAGAAGGGTAATCTGAATAAAGTGGTCAAAACTAGAATCAGAGGGGCTGCAGTCAACTGTTATATAGATCAGGGATAGCGTATGACAGAAAAATGCCAAAGAAGCTGAAAAGTAAGGAGTACAAACGAGTGGTGCAACCTGCACTACTGTATGGTACAGAAACCTGGGCAGTAAAGGCAGAGGAGATGTGAAAGCTAGAGGTGATGGAAATGAAGTGCCTGAGAAGGGTGGTAGGATGCTCACTGTGGGACAGACAAAGAAATGATGACATAAGAGCAGAAATCAAAGTAGCTTCAATTGCAAAAAAAAAAAAAAAAAAAAAAAAAAAAGACCACAGAGAACAGAATACTGTGGTTCAAGCACATGTGCAGAAAAGTCTAGGACAATCTTTTATATTATCTGTCTTTGTTGCCTGAAATACCTTGCACATGTATCCCCATTAACACTGCTCTACAAGCAAAGTCTGAAGTGTCTCTGGTGACTGACTGCTTTGGAGCAGAAGAAGAGAATTAATGACCTGCTTTCAGAGATATTTGATGTCTCCATCAAGTGATTTCTATTCTGACAAATCCCAGAACTGGAATCTTAAAAAAAGCTGGGTGTTAGTGCTTGACAGAAAAATATGGAAGATAGACACCCTTCATAAGGGATGCCAGCAAAAACCTGCTCAAAGGCAGATGGAAAGAGCACTTTCAACAGTTTCTGAATGAAGAAAACCCTACAGAAGCCCCAAATATAGCCTACAGTGAGAGAAGACAAGGAGCTCATCATAGAAGAAGTAAGAACAGCAGTAAGGAAAATGAAGTCAGGGAAAGCAGCAGGCTCAGATGAGATCAGAGCAGATATGATAAAGATGCTGACTGAGATAGGGGAGGGATGGCTCCTGAGGGTAATCATAGCAGGGTGGAGAGAAAGACGCATCCCAGATTACTGGAGAATAAGCATACTCTTGGCATTGTACAAGAGCAAAGGGGAAATCCACAACTGTGGGCAGTACAGAGGTATCAGACTCCTGTCATATTGCATGAAAGTTCTGGACAGGGTGAATGACAATGGATACGCAGAGTAGTAGAAAGTAAGATGGGAGATAAGCAGTTCAGATTCAGATCAAGGTGCAGCACAACTGACCCAACCTTTGCAGTGGGACAGATAGTTGAGAAGAAGTTAGAGATGAGGAAAAAGTCCAATTGGGCATTCCTAGACTTGGAGAAAGCATGTGATAAGGCCTCTGGAAAGCTGATTTGGGCAGTCCTGTGGCAGTTTCAAGTCCCAGAAATATTGCTAGAATTAGTGCAGGTTATGTACAAGGACCCAATTAATCAAGTATGAACAGTGTTTGGTCTCCATAGGGTGTGGGTCTGTATTAGGGTGCAGGTCTGAGCCTACTGCTATTCATACTGGTTATATATTACATTAACAAACAGGTTGGAGGGGACAGATCAGCAAAGTTGCTGTATGCAGATGATGTGGCATTACAGGCAAACTCTGGGCAAGAATTTCAGCAAAGGATGGAAAATGTGATGCAAAAATGAAGGTACATGGGATGAAATTGAGAAGATATAAGACAGTGGCAATGACAGCAAATTGAGAAAATCAGAAGAAGCTGAGAACTGAGATAGAATGGAAAATAGTGGAACAGGTTAACAGCTTCAAATGTCTGCAAGGAATGGTTGAAAAGAAGGGTAATCTGAATAAAGCGGTCAAAACTAGAATCAGAGGGGCTGCAGTCAATATAGATCAGGGATAGTGTATGACAGAAAAATGCCAAAGAAGCTGAAAAGTAAGGTGTACAAAACAGTGGTGCAACCTGCACTACTGTATGGTACAGAAACCTGGGCAGTAAAGGCAAAGGAAATGTGAAAGCTAGAGGTGATGGAAATATAAGTGCCTGAGATGGGTGGTAGGTGCACACTGTGGGATAGACAAAGAAATGATGACATAAGAACATAAGTCAAAGTAGCTTTAATTGCAAAAAAAGACCAAAGAGAACAGAATACTGTGGTTCAAGCACATGTGCAGAAAAGTCTAGGACAATCTGGTGAAGAATATTTGGGACAGACATGATGAAGGCAAGAAGAAATGAGGATGTCCAGCAAAGAGGTGGATGGATTTTGTGAGAAAAGATCTGCAACAGTCAGGCATGACTGTCAAAGAATGTAGGACTGTGGCATTGAATTGAGAGAGATGGCAACGGTTAACATTCACCTGGACCCAATGTAGAAAATGGAAACAGCGGTTGATGATGATGATGATGATGATGATGATGACAATGATGATGATGATGATAATAATGATGATGATGATGATGGTGATGATGATGATGATGGTGATGATGATGATGATGGTGCTAGATCCAAAGAGACTTGAAATGCCATTGTATCTTTCCCATGTGGAGTTTTGCCAGGGTTATCATAAATACCATGACACCTAGAAACTTGAGGTATTCCCTCACAGTACCCGAAGTCTGAGTCGAAAACCTTTGAAATAGATCTAAATGTAAATCAAATTTTACTGTGGAAGAAAAGCTCTTTGTACTGAGGTGTTGAACAGACACTGCAGGAGGACGTTCCTATGTAAATGAGTAAAATAAAAATTAAAATATTCTCTTGGAATCTCACCTGAGTGAGAAATTTGAGTCTTTGCACAGATAAGCAAGTAATTTAAATATGGAAAATGTGGATACGCTATAGCCTGCTATGGCCTATGACAGGAGCTAGAGACTTTGTTATCACTCTTGGAGTAGTGGATAGCCCAAAGGGTAAGGCAAAGAAATGATAATAAAAAGTATCTGAAGTCTTCTTGAACTGTAATGTGATGATAAGCATCTTTTAAATGTAAGGTTACCAAAAAAAAAAAAAAACTCAGATGACGAAAGATGGGTAACAGGTTGTGAAGGCATTTAGAACATGGGCACTATTATATGCTGGTTTAAGAAAGAAAGGTTCATAACAGGTCTCCAGGCATTTTCTTTCTTTGGCAGCAAACATTTCTGCAATAACACCTTTTTCCCATCTGGAAGGGAAGAACAGTTTCTATTATCACCTGAGACAGCATGTGCTATAGGACAGGAGGAAACTAGTATGTTTTGTTTGGTAAATGTGGAATAATTTCCTGAACAAGAGGAATTTCTTTCCTCTGTTATCTGTAACCTTGCTGTATTTGTTTTTGAACTCATTTCTCTGAAACTATATGTTGCCAAAGTGAGAAATGGAGATTCTTCAGACTTTATGGAGGGGATAAGGGATTGGTGGGGGGTCCCTTATACAGCCATTTGACTTTTTTGAAAGTTCTTTGTTCTGAGTATTCCTGCTTTCTTTTTGGAACCTCCCTGTCATTGTTTTAAATATCTGCTTACACACAATTACTGAGCCTGTATTTTTTTTGCTTGTTTCTTTCTTTTATTTCTTTCTTTGCAAAACTGGATGAGGCATTATAAAATTCCTTGGAAATATGCAGAAGGAGGGCTAAAAATTTTAAGAGATTCCCTATATCAGCTTATCTCTGTCATCGCATTTTGATAATCTCTGCATCAGAGAGTACAAATAGTAAGTCTTGATCCAAAGAAGAATTTAAAAACACACAATTACTGTCAACATACTGCTCCTTTAAGTGAATTGCATATTGAAAATGCAAATCATCTCCATAATATTCATTTTGCAGTGTTGATGGTTTTCTGTTAATATAAATATTTTTCTTAGACTAAGCTTAAGCTCCCTCACCTGTTTAAGCAAAAAAACAAATACGTTTTGAATGCTTTAAAATCTTAACATAAAAAATAATTTGTGGAATCACTCTTTAACTTTCACTGTACAATTAGGAGGGGCTTCCACATTTTATTTTCCTGTTTATGGACAGTGAAGCAGAGAAAAAAAACAGTGAGCTTACTTAAGTATTCTTTTTAAGTGAAAATAATCAAATGCTATAAAATATATTAAAATTACGTATTCTCTTTCAGAGATAAATTTCTCATTGGAAGAGTGAATAGATCATAGTGTGAGGCAGTTGAAAAGTATGCAAAAAGATACAGCATGTTAAGAGAGATAAAAAGTACTGATTACATTTTTAATGATGAAACAAAATATGTGCATTACAGTCTTGAATAAATTGCAGAAACATCTGATATCATAATGGCTAAAGAAATATTTAAGAAGCATTTTTACGATATTTATTGTTATTATATTTGCTGGCATTTGTTTGTCTTTAAATGCTGACTCACATGCATCTGCATCTTTACAATTATTCACATTTTTTCTTCGTCTTTCAGAATGTTTAATTCTATGTTTTAACCTGATTTTACAAAGACTGAATTACATATCTTGTTGTCACATGTCAGGATTTTTCTTATCAGACTCAAAAGCCTTACTTGCATTTTAATTGTGTTGCCACTAGTCTTTTGTTTGTTTTAAACCAACAAATGATGGAAAACATGCAGAAGCCAAACCAAGCGCACAAAAGGACTGCACAACAGGGCAATTTTCCAAAACTTTAGAGATTATCTGAATTCATCCAATGTTGGTTTGTGATTTATTGTGGAACAAAATAAGCATGATTTCACAGGTAGTTTGTTGCCTATCACTTTTTGGAAAATTGCTGAGTTGTGCATTCCTTTTTTTTTAACAGTGTAACCATTAGCAGACAGGTAGGCTGATCAAAACTATTTTCAGAGTTTGCTTAGTTCCAAAGGCAGCAACATCAGTATATTTGCTCTAAGTTACTTGTTTAGACTCTACATTTTAATAAAATGTTTTGAAGTTTTATTTTTTTTTAGTTGTACAACATTGTTAGCACATAAAGCAAGTATGTAAATGCTTTAGGAATTTAGATTGGAATAATGATGTAATGTGACTGAAATCTGTCATATGTTATAGTGGCTATTATAGAATATGGGTAATATTTAAAAGGGAAATGCGGTGAATGGTCATACAGAAATAAAGGCTATAGAGTTATACATTAGGGAACAAAACTAGTAAAATTAATCAGTATAAACTATATATTGCTTTTGATCTAATATAATATATTAGGACTGAAATAATATGGTGGAAGAGTAAATATGAAAATTATACTAGTGGCTATACACTTGGATACTTGGTTTGAAGTTATGCTAGGTTATACAAATAGAGGTTTACAATGTCTTTTTTTACTTAGAATGAATATATAATGAAGGAATGAATGTATATACTTTTATACAAAAAGCACAAAAAGATGTTAAGAAGGTCTGAGAGGGAAATGTGCCTCATTAAAGGATTGTTACCCTTAACTTCATATGAATAATGGTTGGTAATAGCTCTGGATGTCAAAGCAAATGGCATATATCAACTTACGGAACTTGAACAGTCTTGATAGAACTAATAATGTAAAGGATGGGGAGATTTTGAAGTCTGGCAATTAGTGCAGTGGATTGAAATTATGTGCTATTGAGAACAAAGGTGGTGGAACAATGGGGTACATGCCGAACTTCCCTCCAACTTTACAACAGAATCCTTCACTGTGCCCTTGGCTCCTGTTTGTCAGTTGTGTATATTAAAAAAAGGTGCACTGAAATTCTCACAGTACCTGGTATTTGCAATCAAAGTCTTGGAAAGCTTAACCTAGAAGAGAAAAGGCATACTGTTCATTAAATTCATATGCTTGCAGTTACAGGAAGGCTGGTTCTGGCTAGCATTTCTTTTTTTTTTTTTTTCTTTTTTGTTCTCCTGAGCAGATAACCTAAGAAAGAACAGAGAATAAAGTGGGCATAAGATAAAGTTGCAATATTTCATGTAAACTTTGTGCAAAGAAAGACAATTGGTTGCAGCTTTTTTAGCCATTTTTATTATTCTAAGATAATAACAGTGAACAGAGCATATATTATGCTAAACCTAGATTCTTTCAGGTCTTTTTCTCACAAAAGAAGGATATAATTGGTGGCAGCATTCTTCTGACTTTCATTTGAGTTTTTTAATGCGTCATTATGAAGGAATGCACACCTATAAACTATGGATGACTTTTTTTTTCCTTCCTCTTCCTCTTCTACTTCTTTCATTCTTTCTGTCTTTCATTCTTTCTTTTTCTTTCTTTCTTTCTTGCCTTTCTCCTTTTAAAAAGTGTCTGCTTCTTTCTGCTAAATCACTAAGGAGTACTGTTAGTTCTTAATGCCAGGCATTAGAGTTTCATTCCTCTTATTGTTCAGGAAATTCATGTTAATCTAAAACCTGATGTCCTATTATAATTTTATAGATGGATTCAAATAATATGTAAAAATTGTCTGTGATGTCAACTGTTTGTACACCCAACATTTTTCACTTTGCCTGAATTGTGAATCAAAAAGATTTTTGACAGTATGGAGGAACACTGCACATTTTGAATCTTAAAAAGTCCATTTTACATGCAGTTCCTCTTTGAAATAAACTGTTATATATTTATTGTTAAGAAATTTTTTACAGATACCCTTGCTAGATAATATTGAATCATATTAACTCATCACATAACTGTTTGCTTGTTGGAAGAAGTAGTGCTTAACCACGCTGTTATCTCTGTACCTGAAACTGATATTAGGTGTTCCATATTTTGCCCATTTGTTCCATATTATAAGTAGTATTCTAATGCCTCAACAGTCAAAATATCAATAAAAAGATCTAAAACAAAAAGTGTAAACAGAAATTGAATTTGCAATATATAACTATATATAAAATCCAAGGTCACATAACAGGAAAAGGGGATATCCTATATATAAAGAGAGAGAAAGAGAGCGAAAGAGAGAGGTGGCTATAGCTGTAGCTGTATTTATAGATATTGGTAAATATATCAATATCGATAAAGATATAGAATTTTCTGTGATTATCATTACATACTACATTTGATTTTAGCAAAAAGACCAAGAAGTGATACATAGTCAGAACCCATGAACTAGAGAATATAGCTACTCAGCAATACTTGCTATTGTTTTTACATTTCATTTTATTGTTGTTTTTTAGTTTGTTATTGTTTTTTATTGAGACATAAACATACATTTTAATAAACTATCTTTTTAATCCATAATTAGATAACTAAACAGCTTTCAAAGTGGATAAAAAGTAATTCTAATTTCCATCTAACCTGCTATCTCTGTATCCAGTGGTGTCCCACAGTTGCAATGCTATGTTTTTTTTAACTGTTTCTGCTAGTGCTGTATAAAGAAAGGTAGTAAAAAGAACTAGGAAAGATACTGCTATCGTTATTGTAAGGAGGTTTATCCATTCAGTCCAATAAAGAACTGTGCAGTTCTCCCCTCCATAAAACCTTAACATCAACGCCTCTTCACCTTGGCCATTTCAACCCAGCTAATCTTCAATCACAGATTCTTGTATGTTTTGTAATCTTTGCTCCTACAAGTATATGTGTACTAGCTGCAACCCGCACACCACCAACCTAATCTAAACTTGCCTACTGGACTTATACCCTGCTGCCCCTCTAACTCACATTAGCTTTACATGGTATCTGTTGTCTTCTTTTGCTGTTTTTCTAATTAATAACATTTACAATAATTAAGCTGTGGCTCTCACTCAAGGCTTCTCTGATTGTTTTTTTTTAAACATTTTCTCCCATGGTCCAGGCCTCCCAGGACAACGTACACCCTGACGTATCTCTCCTTGTTGGACCTACCACATTTTTACTTACTTTCATTTTCTCTCATTGCACTCCCAACATGCTCTGTGGCACTTAAAATCCTCTACTGGCATTGTGCGCCATGTTCTTTCTCTCATTTCCATCTAACCTGCTATCTCTGTATCCAGCGGTGTGCCACAGTTTCAATGATATAACTGTTTCAGCTAGTGCTGTATAAAGAAAGGTAGTATAAAGAAATAGGAAAGGTACTGCTATCAGTATTGTAAGGTACAGTCATTGATGTTCTTTTGGACACCCTAGCTGTTATGTACTTTTTCTTGTATTTGTCAGTGGTTTTGCTCTATTCTATGTACTGAACACTGTTGTGGCATATTTAGTAACTGTTTACTTTCGATGTATTTTGGTATCTAACCTAGACAAGAATACTGCCCTTAACCACTGTTACATGTATAGTTAATGTTGTTCACTAGCTTATGGTGGCAACTTGCTTCATTTTAGGCTGAGCATCTTAAAATAACTTGCAGCTGCTTAATACAGATTTGTTTTAGTGCCCTCTACCTTGTTGAATAGGTATGGGACATGGTAATTTACTGTTTTTAACTTTCCTTTATTCAAAATGGAGTTGCTCTAATTTAGCATGACCATTATTATTGCAGAAAGATCATCGCTGTGTTGCTGTGTACTATATAGAGGTTGAGAATTACATCCTAAACAGTTGGCTGTATCCTCAGAACATATGTTTGTGCTAAAACAGTGATTGTATGTCCCTTGGCTCTTGTTATACTGAATATTACCAGTGAAACTCACTGCATAGCATGTGTTGATAACCCTATATACTACTTTTTGTGACTCTCCTTAATGTCTATATCGAACACTGTTATTGTGACATCCATTTAATGGTATGCTATTATTGGACACACTGCTTTTTGTGTTCTTGACTTCTGTATCATCTCTCTTAACTTCTAACTTTTTCCTTCTTTTGTCATTGCCTCTTCCTATCTTCAGCTGTATCCTGCACCTTACCAAGCTACTGTTTCTTACTATTCTAACTATTTTTGTTACCAGTCCCCTGTCTACCTCTGAATTTACATCTATTCATCCTGCTCCCTTAGTCCATAGCTCTCCCACTGTTTGCTCTCACAACTAATCAACTTTCTTTTCTTTTCCTTTTCTAGGAGGTTTATCCACTCAATCCAATAACGAACTGTGCACTTCTCCCCTCCATCAAGCCTAAACATCAGTGCTTCTTCATCTTGGCCATTTCAACCCAGCTAATCCTCAATCATAGATTCTTGTATGTTTTGTACTCTTTGCTCCTGCAAATATATGTTTACTAGCTGCAGCTCACACAAAACTGACCTAATCTAATAGCTCCTACTTGACTTATACCCTGCTGCCCATCTAACCTACTTTAGCTCTACCTGGTTTCTGTTGTCTTGTTTTTGTTGTTTTTCTAATTAATAGCATTTATAATGATTAAGCCGTGGCTCTCACTCATGGGTTCTCTGATTGTTTTTTTTTTAACCATTCTCCCACAGTCCGGCCCTGCCTGCTCAGTTCCACTACCCTACTCCCATTACCACCTATCCCCAACTCTCTCACCTTTATAGCTAACCATATTTTACCCCACCCCCTCTGCACTCTCACATCCCTTAACCTCGGCCAGTCAGTTCCTACCCCTCCTACCCAGACACCTACCACAATCTGACATATTCTAACTTATACCTCCCACCTTATAGTCATTTGTCCCATCCCCACTCCTCATAATAATCCTACTCACCTTCCTCCATTCACTCACACACCAGCCTCCCCATCTTACTCCTTACCCATCACTATGTTCTTCTGTCTTCTCTTATCTCTTCTTTTCCTTCTCCTATCTTGCCTCACCTCTTATCACGCTCAACTTTGCCTACATCCCAACTCCCCTACATCTTCCTACACTACAAACACCATTATCTACCACTCCTCTACCATATCACCCACTCTCTTCTCCTGCACTGAATACACTCTTCACAAAATCAAATTACCCCCTAATACATTTCCACATCATAAAAATAAAACTGAAATTTCTCTCACCTTACCCGACTATAGCACATCTGATCCACCTTTGCAATACCCTTAGTGGCCCGGGTGACATTCACCCCAACCCAGGCACACACAACAACTTATCTACTCCCATCAACACAACTCACACTCTCTTGCAAGTACTAAATCCTAGTCTCAAACTTCTCTCCTTTTAATCAATCAACATACACAGCATTCTTAACAATTCAACTGAAGTTCACTCTTGGATAGCCCAATACTCCGCTAACATAATCTCTCTCTCTCTCTCTGAAACATGGCTGAAACCACATAATACAGACAATGAAACACATAAAAAGGTGGAGGCATAGCCATTATGTACTCTGCCCTCCTAACCTTATCCCCCCAACCTGCCCACCCCCCTCTTTTCACCCAGCTGAACTCATCATTGATAAGTGCAAATTAAACAAACACAAAACCCTAACAATAGTTGCTATCTATATACCCCCTGGAGACAACATACGCTTACTAGAACATATTCTGCACTGGATGGCTGACAGTATACCTAATGAAACTATCATACTAGGTGATGTTAATATTAATTGACTTGTCCTCACCTCTAACTCCTCTACCACCAGCATACACCTATATGGTTACAGCCAACTTATCTCTTCACCCACTTTTCTTCACAAACCCACAAATCCAAGTTCTATCCTTGACTGGATTCTTGTCTCCCACCTTAACCTCTACCATCACCCAGAATCCCTGCCAGACTCAATTAGTGATCACTCCCCTGTATGCGTCCAAAGATTCTTTCCCACCTCACTAGACCTCATAAATTCAGGGAATGCTGTAAGCTTACCAACGTCAACCATGAGACTTTCAATAGATATCTCTCTGCAACTGACTGATCTTTACTCTCTCACCTCTCTCTTGATGATGCTGTTATTCAATTTAGCTCTATCTTTCTAAACATTCTAATCTCTCTAGCCCCTCCTAGAACTGTCAGAGTGAAATCACATTCTTCACCCTGGCTCACCAAGTAAACCCTATCTCTCATCCAAAACAGGGATTCTGTATGGAAACTCTGGAATCACACACACATTTACAAAAATATAGGAAACTCCATAACTTGGCCAAAAAACACATGCGCATTGATAAAAAAAAACTTCTACCACACAGCACTAACCACACAACCTAAAAATCCCCAAACAATTCTGGAATATTGTCAACCATATTCTCCATCCAGGATACCCTTCAACACCAAACTTCCACCCTAATAATTCACCCCAAGAAACTCCCTCCATCTTCAATAACTACTTTATTGATACCATTAGCAAACTTTTGCCTGCTTTCGGTCACACCAATCCATCACCTCTCACCCCCCACTACAAAATTGCCCTTTCTCACTAAATCCACATCCCTACTAGTTACATTAAAAATCTCCTTCTCAAACTTAAAACATGTTCCCATTCTGCTGACTACTTGCCATCTCTCTTGCTAAAGGCTGCTGCTAACACCATAGCATGCCCAGTCTCCAACCCCATTAACCACTTAATCTGTGAATCTACTGTCCTAGCTCCCTGGAAGAAATTCCACACCATACCATTCCACAAAGGTGGAAACTCTGTAGAACTCTCAAATTATTGGCCAATTGCCATACTCTTTCCCCTCTCCAAAATTCTTGAGCATTGTGTGCATAAACAAATCCTGTCTTATCTCACTCAAGAAAACCTCATCTCCCCTATCCAGCATGGCGTCTACCCCCACTACAGCACCACTACTGCTCTCATTTCCTTTACTAATTCAATCTGCTTAGCCAGAGACAATAATAAACTAGTGTCCTGGCTCTTCTTAGATCTCCCCAAAGCCTTTGACACTGTCGCCTACTCCACTCTCCTCTCCAAACTTTCTCAATTAAACCTCTCCCCTGCAACTGTGTCCTGGTTTACCAGCTATCTCACTACAGACAGCAATCCAGCAAATGGCTCTCTGCTCTATCTCCCTTTCTTCCCATAAAAATAGGTGTCCCACAAGGCTCAATTCTAGGGACCCTTCTTTTTAACTTCTTTGCTAAACAACTCCAGTCTTCCTGTCCTCAGTCATCCCTCATACAGTATGTGGATGACTCCACTATCATCACCATTGATGACAACCCCTCTGACCTACTCACCTTAACTTATACCTCTTTTAACCTCACTGAAACTTGGCTTTCTAACTACCAAGTTATACTAAACCTTAAAAAGACAAAACTCATCTTATTCCTTCCCAAATCTCTCTACCATCTTAAATCCTCTTTCACCATCTCTTCCCTTAATAACACCACTATCTGATCTAAACCTCACACAAAGCTCCTTGGAGTAATTATCAACAAACAACTTAAATTTGACCTCCATGTACACCACTGTATTAGGAAAACCCATAAAAAACTTGTCCTATTTTATAGAAACAAAAGGTTCCTTACCTCCATCTCCAGAATCTCACTAACCCAGGCTTATCTTCTCCCTAACCTCTTCTATAGCTCCCAAATCCTTATTATCTTACAGTCCTCTCTAGTTTGCAAACTCAAAGCCACATACAATGAAGTAGCCAGATTTGCACCAAAATCACACCAGTGTCTTGCTCTCCAAACACTCAGGTGGTTAGAGTTTCCTAACCAACTCTTATTTACTCAACATCTAATCATCCACACTATCATAAACAAGCCCTTCTCCTGCCCTAGCATACCCTCTCTTGTCTTCCTCTATAACCCACCATGCTCCCTTCGAAGCTCAGACCAATGTCTCTTACAGATTCATAAACCTAAAGAATCATTCGGAATAAACCTGCACAGCTATCCTCCTGCTCTGTCATGGAATAAGCTTCCCATGGTCCTCAGAAATATTACCCATGTTCATGAATTCAAGACAAGCATTCAGAAATTATTTATACAGCACACGGAGACATCACTGCAATCATCCCACTTGAGATCTTCCCTTCTCTCTTTTCCTCCTTTATTCCCCTCCCTCTCTCACTTTTCTCCCTATGTCTTCCTTTCTCACATTTATGCTATCTATTCTAACTTTCTGTGTATCACATTGATAATCAACTACTGCTCACCATACCCCTCAGAAATCCTGGCCCTAGTAATCTGACACTAATTTCCTTTCTCTCTTCTACCCTTATCTCTTTTCCCCCTCACACTGTAAATGATAAACTGTTATAATTGTCATACTAGACCACCACTAACAATTCTCCTACATTTCTGCCACTTTGTTTCTTATTTTCCTCCTCTATACTTACTACTTAATTAAAATGCCTCATTTGCTGAGATATCTTACTTGTACTGCAATTTGTCACCTGTTTAACCTTTTTGTATGTACTTTTTATTGCACCTATTATAGTTTACTTTACTCCTGTTCATTTTTTACTTGCATAATTTGTACTGTTGATTTTTGTTACTTGTATATTTTGTACTGTGACACTTTTTTCCCAGGCCCCTCTGAAAAAGGGCAAAAGCTCAGTTGGACTATCCCAGTCAACAAATGTCAAATCAAAATAAATAAATAAATAATTTTAACCTAAAACCAAACAAAGTCATGCTGACCTTCATCGTTATTTCTTGCATCAGTTAATGCTAATGACGCTGCAGGAATTTTTAACCTTCAGATCTCATTTGTTATCCTAACAGTATTTTATGAATCCAATTTTAAAGCATTAAATAAAAGCTTTGCTGCAATCACCATTTAAATTGATTAGACTAGGGTTTTCAGTGACTTGCCCATTTTAGTATTATGTATAAATGAATAATAAAATGAGTTAAGTAAGTGCGTAATTGAATTGTTATAACAAATAGACCAGTGTATAAATTTTAGGTATCATTCTCACTGGAGAGATGTCTTTTGTGGGGTACCACAAGGTTCTATGTTGCACTTCCGTCTTTTTTATTTTCTTGTTTTCCACATTAACCACTAACAAAAAATGTTAACAGTCAAAATATGATAACAGTCATAAATTTAATAAATGCAGGTGATGCAGCTATTAAATAACTTGAAAATACATAATATTCACTGTACAGAGAATGTAACTATATTCAATTCATACTTGAAAAATCCTCTGTGCTTATATAAAATAGATTGTAGGTTAATGCTAATAAACGTACTATCATGTCTTATAGAAAATGCTTACAACTTCAAAAATCTTGTTAAAAAAACATTATGCTTAATATTATTAATGAAGTAAAAGATCCCAGAGTTCTATGTGATTGAAAGTTACGTTTTAAGTCAAATTAAATCAGTCAGAAAAAAAGGCAAACAGACTGATTGGTTTACATTACTTAAATGAGATTCTAGGACCCCTGTGGAATTTTGTTAGGTCTATGTCGGACTGATGTTTGAATGAAATAGCAGTTTGTATTCATGTCAAGTTCAAATTAACAATCTGAATTTTGGTCAAATAACATTTAATTATAAGATATCGATACAGTTGTGTCATGATTACCCTACCAGTCTGCAATTATTAAACTTATACAATATCAGCTACCAGATATATGTGGAAAATATTCTTTAATCTACAGATATTTTATGGATGAGGTGTTCATGACTACCCTGGCAAAAGATATACATGCCAGTACAAAAACTCACATAAGAACACATAGTTTACTGACAAAACAAGTATTACTTATATGATTGTAGTGTTTATTCATGGAAGGCACCAGAATTTCTTCTGGGAATATATTACCAATGCACATAAGAATATTATTGTGAACAGATATACTCAGATTAATATTAGATAAGCCTGCAGGTGAAAAAAATGGGCCTATATTAGAACATTGAGGTTTAAAACCTTCGAGTGTTCTAATATCGAACCCTACGGAGTGAAAGATTAAAATATCAAAGCAACAGAAACCCGAAATCTTTCCTAGGGAAAGATTTTGGTTGTCCGTTTCTGTTGCTTCGGTATTTTCAGCGCTGTGGTGGAAAGTTACAGGCGGGTTCAGGTAAGTGTGCGATTGTGTGGATGTGAGGGTTAGGGCGGGTTAGGTGAGTTAGGGTTAGGGCACGGGTAAGGGCGGGTTAGGTGAGTTAGGGTTAGGGAGTGAGTGAGGTGAGTGTGCAATAGTGACGGACCTGAGGATTAGGGTTTGGGCTAAGGTAAGTGGATAGTTGGTAGTGTGTGTATACTTTAGTGTAGGGTTAGTTGTAAGATTTTGTGTGTGTGTGTGTGTGTGTGTGTGTGTGTGTGTGTGTGTGTGTGTGTGTGTGTGTGTGTGTGTGTGTGTGTGTGTGGATTGCTGTTTGTTTGGTGTGCTTGTGCTGCATGTATGTGTTTTGGAACAACAATTTTTTTTTCCCTGGGAAAAAAATCGCTGTTATGACAGTTCGAGATTGTAAGCTTTCGCTTACATATGGTCGATTAATCACCGTTCGCTTCTTTAAGTGATCGGTGATCTAATATAGACCCAAAAAAATGGTTAACAGCATAAAGGAAACTATGCTCATATAAGGTCACTGACTGATAATTCAGGATGTGTGGCATGTATGAACACATGTATGCTACTTAGCTGAAGAAGTCACTTAGGATTGAAGTTATACAAAATTGTACAAGTTTTCTTCTGAGGCAGACATTTCTGTAGAATAAATAATCACAGCTTTCATTGAAATGTGCACTAGGAAAGTTTTAACTTAAGGAAAAATATTTGAAATGAATCAAGCATAAAAATGATATAAACATATGTGCCAGATTTGCATTAAATATATAACAGAAGCAGTTGGTATATAGTCAGAGGTGAAGAAATGTGCAGTTTGTAATTTATATAAAAATGATCTAAAAAATAAAGTGTGGTTAAAGTATGTTATAGATGTAATAAAAATCAGCAGCAGAACAAATGTAAAAAATGAGAAATGTTATAAGTGCATACTGTTTACCACCAAGGGAAACTCATTAGGATAAATGCAGAGCTTTCTAGTAGCAGACTCTTAAAAATGTGTGAAAATAAAGTCAGGTTCAAAAGATGGAAAGTAGATAGTGTCACATTAGAAGACATGTTCTATGTTAAATGCAGAAACCTAAGACTGATTTGAAGGAATATTTCATTAATTACAGGATACATGTAAATGTCATTGGAGACACCACAGTCCTAATTACATTCAAAGAAAAGGCATATAAGTTACCTTTGATTACTGCCACAGGGTGTGACACGGGTTCACTCTGGCAAGGATGGCTAAAGTATACGGGCACAGATTTGCATTCTGTAAGTCACTTTTCTGAAATAAAAAATCTAAGTGCTGTTTTGTAAATAGCAAATTGCATTGTTTTTAAGATGCAACTGGTATATTAAAAAACTAAATATAGAATTAAAATTACCTCATATCTTGCAAACGGTCAATAAAAGGACATGTAAAGTTTAGATGATGCTCTGCATCTCTGGTTTGTACAATAAACCATACCATTCGACCATGATTTGTAGTGGCAAGATTTATAGTAATCAGAAACTGTTCATCAAACTCTATCCCATCCCAAGGAATAAGGTATGTTTATTATGTTAAATGGTGGTAACATTCTTTCAAAAAAGGACACAAGCCTTGTGCACCAATGACAGTTGTTAGATAGAGATTCTTTACAAACTGGATAACTGAAATCATTTAGATGGAAGGCTGTCATGTCTGCATTTCATATGACTAATTCCAGAAGTGAAAAAGGCAGGTGTTAAAACAAACCCCCAGTGAAAGGAAACAAAATAAGAACAAGAACATTTAAATGTTTCCAAAATTAACAGACATTTCCTGCAACTACAAACAAATCAAAAAGATGATTTATTATTAATTACACTATAACTCGTTCTTGGCTGATAGTTCACTACTAACTGCCCCATACTGTCCTGTTCTTCAGTGAGTCTGTTCTGCCTGGCAGCCTGGTAACAAACTGAGCCCCAGAATGTAGACTGTTTTCTCAATGAAGCACATTCCACCAGTGTAACTGAAGAGTGAGTTGACTTCATACACCCTACGGCCATTTTCTTTTTCAGCTTTCTATTCCTTTAACTAATGTGAACTGAGAAGATAAAGTAGAAGAAGAAAGCAAGACAACTGAAACAAATTATAATGTCTCAAAATGAGGAAAAAAGGCTTCGAAGGAATTTTAGACAAAGACTAAGATTACATCTCAGCAAAAATCATACCAGTCATCTATCTCATGCATACCTCTCATAAAGAGCCCCCCAGGTAAAAACATTCCAAAATGACCACTTTGAACCGCTGCAGCTATAGAAATGGATAAGAACAGGGACATAGTGAGTTGTGTTTCAGGTGCCAAGATCTGGACCCTAACATTTGACAAATATAACTACAACATGGCAGTGGTACATGTGGGAATGAACAACCTAAGATGTAAAACCCTAAAAGATATGCAGGGAGTCATGTCAGAACTTTCCATGCATGCAACACATGCAGGTAATTCACTAGTACTGAGTGGAATCCTTCTTTCACCTCAGTTAATGCCTGGATGCAAATAAATTAACTTTAATAACAGGTTACATAGCTGGTGTCGTTCCTGGGAATCCAAGATGTGCTAGCTTGCGATGAACTGCTCAAAAACCCAGATAGCATTGTGAAGAATGGACAGAATCTCTCATTTTTTGGCAATTTAAAGTGCTATATGATTTACTTCTTTTCTGTTTCCTTGTGATCAGTCCAGCATGCTTGGTTTATTTGAGCACCTCTTGCATGAAAGCTTCTAAAGACTGGATAAAGTCTTGGCTGCTGCCCTAGTAGCTTTTTAAGACAAAGTCTAGTTGATAGAAATTCAAATAACTTACATATGAATCCCAAAACTGGATTACATGGTAACTCTCCTGAATGTCAAAAGTATAAACAACAAATTGCTTGATCTTGAGATACTCCTGCATTTGGAAAACATCCATGTCTGTGTAGTTACTGAGACTTGGTTTAAATGTAAGAAGAGCACTCCATCTATACCAGAGTTTTACAGTTGTCCTCCATTCAAACCTATTGACACTGTAGTGGAATCTCCATATTTGTCAAAAAAACATATTATGTCCAGGAACATCCCTATAGATGCACAAACTTAACGTGTTCATGCTAGATAGTATTAATTATCAACTAATGGACTGTTAGTAAACACCTTTTTTGTCCACGGATGAACGTGTAAAACTCAACAATGTTACAGGGTATATCCCAATTAACAAAATCCCAGTATTTTGATTGACTTTAGTTGCCTTTCAGTTAACTGGCACACCTATCCCTACAATGTAGGATATGCCCAAAATATCCTAGATTTACTAAAAACATCTCATAAACAGTTGGCAATTAAATCTACTTGAGGACAGAGCATCATTGATTTGTTTCTAATATATATATATGTATATACAGCTGCCGCTTGTACTACTCATCTGGCAACTTATTTTATCTCATGTGATTTCTATTGCTAATATTACAAATGAAGCAGTATAATTGAATGATCAATTTACATATATATAAAAATTAAAATAAGGATGAGAGATTTTAACTCAAGACTATTTACGCTATGTACATCAGGCCTGAAATAAAGTTAAGATGTTCAGAAAATTTTACAATTCATAATAAATAATTTATTAGAAACAATTTGAGTAAATTGTTTAGCCATTCTTATAACCAAAAGCTTGCATATGACATTTGCTAGTAGACATTGACAAGACATTAAACTTTAGTCCATGGATTCTTGGTTAAAGTCTTTGGAGATATTCTGTCTTTTATGCTGATCTCTTTGATGGCTGACTCTTGAAGAGCACATAGGAATTCCTCAAATTGTGATGATGAAGAGTTTATCCATTATCATCATTAACATCATCATCATCAGCCCCCTTTTTTCCCATTTCTCTACATGGGGTCGAGGTATCATGTTAACTGTCGCCAACTCTTTCAATTCAGTGCCACACTCCTGCCTTCTTCTACACTCATGCCAGACTGTTGCAGATCTTCTTTCACACAATCCATCCACCTCTTTGCTGGATGTTCACACTTCCTCTTACCTTCTTCCTGTCTGTCCCAAATCTTCCTCACCAGATATTCTTCTGCTTTTCTACACATGTGCCCAACCCACCGTAATCTGTTGTCTTTGATCTTTTCTGCAATTGGAGCTACTTTGGCTTCTGCTCTTATGTCCTCATTTCTTCATCTGTCCCACAGTGTGCATCCTATCACCTTTCTCAGACACTTCATTTCCATCACCTCTAGCTTCTTCAACTGCTCTGCCTTTACTGCCCAGGTTTCTGTACCATACAGTAGTACTGGTCGCACCACTGTCTTGTGCACCTTACTTTTCAGCTTCCTTGGCATTCTTCTGTCATAGACTACACCTGATACTCTATGCCTGTTGGCTGCAGCCCCTCTGATTCTAGCTTTGACCTCTTCATTCAGACTTCCCTTCTCCTCAACTACTCCTCCCAAATACTTGAAGCTGTTTACCTTTTCCACTATCTTCCCTTCTATCTCTATTCTCACCTTTCTCAGCTTCTTCTGATTTCCCCAATTTGCTGCCATTGCCACAGTCTTATCCATGCTTAGTTTCATCCCATGTGCCTTCAGATTTGAATTCCATTCTTCTGTCCTTTGTTGAAGTTCTAGCTCAGAATCTGCCTGTACTGCCACATCATTTGCATACAGCAACTTTGTTGATCTGTCCCCTCCAACCTGTTTGCTAATGTAGTCCATCACCAGTATGAACAGCAGTGGACTTAGAGCTGAACCCTGATGTAAACCCACACCCACTGGGAACCCCTCTGTCAGGCCAAACACTGTTTGTACTTGAGTCATTGGGTCCTTGTACATAGCCTGCACTAATTCTACCAATGTTTCTGGGACTTCAAACTACTGCACTACTGCCCAGATCAGCTTTCTTGGGACCTTCTCATATGCTTTCTCCAAGTCTAGGAAAGCCCAGTTGGACTCTTTCCTCATCTCTAGCTTCTTCTCAAGTATCTGTCTCAATGCAAACACTGGGTCAATTGTGCTGTATCCTTATCTGAATCTCCCATCTTACATTCTACTACTATGCATATCTGTTTATTAATCACTCTCTCCAGAACTTTCATGCAATGTGATAGGAGTTCAATGCCTCTGTACTGCCCACAGTTGTGGATGTCCCCTTTGTTCTTGTACACACTGGAATGAGTATGCTTATAATCCAGTCGCCACACTGCTATTAGTACCCTCAGGAGCCATTTCTCCCCTATCTCACTCAGCATCTTTATCATATCTGCTGTGACCTCATCTGAGCCTGCTGCTTTCCCTGACTTCACCTTCCTTAGTGCTGTTCTTACTTCTTCTAAGGTGGGCTCCTGTTCTTCTCTCATCTTAGGCTGTTTCTGGGGCAGTACAGCTTCTGTGGGGTTTTCCTTCATTCAGAAGCTGCTGGAAATACTCCTGCCATCTGCCTTTGATGTCCTCTGGGCTGGTGAATAGGTTGTTGCTGGCATCCCTTATGAAGGGTGTCTGACTATCTTCTTTATCTTTCTGTCTTTGCCTTGCAACCTGATATAGTTTCTTTGTGCCCCTTACTGAGTCACTTTCCAGAAGTTGGTACAGTGCCTCTAATGCCCTATTGCAACTTCTTTCTTAGCTTCTTTGTTAGCCAAGCAGTAGTCCTTCCTAGCCTGGTCAGTCTTTTTTGTCTCCCTCTTCTCCTTGCACTCCTTTTTCCTTTTGATGACTTCCTGGACTTCTGCATTCCATCACCAGCTTTCCTTATGTTCCTTATTTCCATACCTGTCTCGGCCACATATCTTTCCTGAAGTCCTAACACATGCTGTTTTTAGGTGCTGCCATTCTTCTTCAACTCCACCTATTTCCTCCAGTTCTTGGGGTGCTAGAGCCCTGAGTAATTCCTTGCACTGCTGTACTTTCTCTCCAGTCAACTTCCAGGTTTTCAGCCTGGTCTCTGTTGACCTTAGAGCCCTCTCTGTCCACTGCTTGCAGCTGATTGTGGCAACCAATGGTTTATGCTGTGGGCCAACTGTTTCACTGGGGATAACTTTGCAATCATGGATTCTGTCCCAGTGCCTTTTCCTTACCAGGAAGAAGTCCACCTGAGTTGCATGTTAACTACTCTTGTGTGTGAGCTTGTGACTGTCTCTTTTCTGAACCATGTATTGGCTACTATCAAGCCATTTGCCAGAGATAAGTCTAGAATGGCTTCTCCTTCTTTATCCCTGTTGCCCCACCCATGTGGACCACAGAAATCCTCATATCCTGTTATGTCTGTCCTGATATGTGCATTAAAGTCACCCATTATCAACACCAATTCATGCTGTCCTGCTTTATCTAGTAGGTCCTGCAACTGCTGTCAGAATGCACTCTTTTCCTCACTATCACAACCCTGCTGTGAGGCATAGGCTGAGATTATGAATACTGCCCTATCATTACACTGGAGTCTGACTGCCATAAGTATGTCATTAATTCTGATGATATTCCTTACTGCCTTCTGAAGCCTCTCTCTCACCACAATTCCTACACCATTTCTAGCCTGCCTTCCACCTGAGTAGTAGACTCTGGATCCCAAGCCAAGTGGCTTTGCTGCACTGCCCTTCCATCTCATCTCCTGGATACATAGGATGTCCAGCCTCCTCCGTTTCATCATGTCATCCACTTCCAAGCTGCATCCTGTCAGTGAACCTACATTAAGAGTAGCAATTCTCAGTTCATGTTTGGCAGGTTGGAAGGTTTTATGTCTAGCTTTCACTCAACAGATAACCCAGGCTGGGCAACTCGACACCAGCCAGCCAGTAGTTTATTGACCCAGGGCTGCTGGGCTTTATGGTGGGCATACACTGGCCAATAGGGGCACATATACCCCTCCCACCATTAGAACGGGTCCCTGGCGTGGGTCAGAGTAGGCCGGGTTCTCAACCCACTTATCACCAGTAACTACCCATGCCCATTTTTGGCGACATTAGTCAACATGACCGAATCACCTAGGGCCATATTTTACACCGAGTGGCTAGCCTTGCCACAGCATGCAGTCTGTGATCCATGTTCTCCTATCTTGAGGATACTGCGCACCACAGTAGATGCCCAAACTGGTTGGTCTGTACAACTCTTTCCACTATAGGACACCATGTAAAGTCTGGCTGGCTGCCCACAGCTCCATTCATTGGTGAGTTTGAGATGGAAACACTCAGCATGTTTTTCAGACATCGGAGAAACCCCATATTATCTATATGTGTGTGTATATATATATATATATATATATATATATCTATATATATATATATATCTATATATATATATATATATATATATATATATATATATATATATATATATATATATATATATATATATATATATATATACGTATATATGTATATATATATATATATATATATATATATATATATATATATATATATATATATATATATATATATATATATATATATATATGGGTCTACTTTACATGTTTGACTTTTATATGGCTGAAACCATATGATCAAACATTTGAAACATTGACCATGTAAAAAAAAACACAAAAACAAAATAAAAACTAAATCTGTCTAGTCCCAACACCCCCCACTACTTAAATATACCAACTCCGAGATTGCACTACATTGTGGAAGAGGGAAATCTTCCCATTCTGTGCTGTATGGAGATCTCCAATTAGAGCAGTCGAGGTTTTAAAAACTCAATCATATGGTCTCGGCAATATGAAAGTCGAGCTTTTAAAAGTTTGACTATCTGAAGGGGACCCATGTATATATATATATATATATATATATATATATATATATATATATATATATATATATATATATATGGTGTACATGCATATCATCAACCATTGAATGGTCGACCGGGTATGGCTGAAAGGAGTGCGGCAGATTGTTGTCACATGTAGTATACAACCAATCCTTGCCAGAAATTCCTGCAGCTCCTTCAGTGTTGCTATATGTCCCTTGGCAGCCTCCCTGACCAGTTTTCATCTTGTTTTTCATCAATTGTGGAGGGACGTTCAGGTCTTTGCAACTTCACTGTTATCCCATATTTTTTCCACTTTTTGATGATTGTCTTCACTGTGTTCCATGGTATATCTAATGCTGTGGAAACTTTTTTATTCCCTTCTCCTGACTGATACCTTTCAACAATGAGTTCCTTTTGATGCTTTGTAAGCTCTCTGCGAACCATGGCTTTTGCTGTAGCAGGCAACTGAGTAAATGTCAGGAAAATCCTACTAGGATAGCTGAACTTTATTTGGGATTAATTACAGTCTCTTTAATTGATGGCAGGTGTGTACCCAAGAAGACTAAATGCTGTAATTAAAGCAAAAAGTGCTCCAACAAAGTATTATTTAAGGGTATGCACAATTATGCAACTAGCTTATTGTACATTTTTTATTTTTGATATTTTTCCCCTACCAGATTTGCTTGTTTTTCAATTGAATTGAATTGTGCAGGTTATAGGTCACATTAAAGGTGTGAAAAGTTTTAAAATGAATTATCGGGTCTCGTTTTTTTATATCACAAAAACCTGGGATTTTAACAGGGGTGTGTAAACATTTTATATCCACTATATGTGTATATACAGACTAGACCATTAGTTTATTTGCATCCCCAACATTCAATATTTTTATCCTTACTAAATTTTGCTATTTTGACAAATGTCAAAGGGCCATATGTAGAAATTTCCATGTGGAAATGCACCAATGTATCCAACAAGTGTATTTTTTTAGACTTCAGTAGCTGAAGTTTATTGTCATTAGATATATTATTATTGTGGGTTAATGTGATATTATCCCAGAATTTAAGTTTGTTATTACATGTGATAAGATTTTTTGTATAGTTTTGAAATCATATTTCCCATTTCAAATTTGTTATACACTATTTAATTGAAAATCTGAAGTAATTTTGGAATTTTTCTATGTTGAGAATGTCACAGAGTTAGTATTCTGTCTAGTGCAGAGTCTAACTTTTTGTATATAAATCCAATCTTGTGTATCTAAGTTATATTACCATATTATTGATTGTATTGATTTTATTTTTATGTCATCAAGACAATGATACCAGCAGAGAAAGTTTTTTTTTTGTTTTCCCAATTGTCAAGTTGCTGCCGAAAAGTTTGCCAAATAAAAAAAAATCTGAAGAGGATAAATGTGTTGAACCAGAGAGTTTCAGAACAATATTACCCAAAATTATGTTTTTAAAGGTTTTTAGAATATATTAAACATAATTAGATTTTGAAGGAGAAGGGCTCTTATTTTGAAAAGAATTACATAAATATGTTCACAAGATGTGTATATTAGCATTATAAATTTTGTTGATTTTCATTTTATTGGGGTTAATAGTCAAAAATGTAATGTTTTTCAACACAAATTATAACTCGGCTCTTACCAGTTAAATATGATTTTAAACTTTACAAAATATAATTTTAACAAATGAAGCTTTATCAGAGGTTTCTATATATGCAATATTTATGCATTCTAAATTCCAAGGTCTACTATGATGATAATATGCTACCATACTTTTTTTGGAAACCAAAGGAGATGTAGTAATAATTTATTCATTTTTGTATGTTTTGTTCAGAGTAAGAGGTAGGGCATTAATAATGTATATGTTTTTAAACATGCATTGGATACAAAACCATTTTAATTAATTGTAATCTATCCTCAAAATAAATTGTTAGTTTCTTTCATTTCATGATTAGATTAGAATTAGCTTTTGTAATATTTTCATAGTTTAAATGTTTTATTTTTTTCTAAAGTTTTCTTTATGGTGATACCCAAGTATGATAAAGATGAAGATTAATTTCCTGTAACACTGTTTTTGCTTATTTGTAGCATTTTATTTTTATTTATAAATAAAAATTCTGATTTCAGATTATTAAAATGCAGGCCTAAGATCTCCTGGTATTGTTTAATAAGGTTTAGTTCTTCTAGTGTTTCTTTAAAATTTATTATAGTTATCAGTATGTCATCAGCAAATAACATAATTTTGCAAGTGTAACTTTCAGTAATCTCTATACATCTTATTCTAGTGTTACAAAACAATGAGATTGCCAGAATTTCAATAGCTAGAGTAAACAGAATAGGAGATAGGAGACAATCTTGTTTTGTCCCTTTAATTAAAGAGATAGACTATGAGATACACGGTCCTAATTAACATATGCTATATTGTTTTTATATATATATTTTGAAAGGGAGATGAATTATGTAGGGAAGTTGAATAATTCTAGTGTTTTAAATAAACAATCCCAGTTTAGATAATCAAAAGCTTTTCAATATCTAAGTTAATAAAGACATCTTCTTTTTTATTGTTTAAACATCTCTGATTGTTATTATTTTTCTAATGTTGTTAAATGTCTGTTGTTTGTGTACAAAGCCTTCCTAATCTATGCTAGTTATATTAGATGAAGGTTTCTTTATTTAATTTTCTAGAATAGAGATAACAATTTTACAATCTGTATATAAGAATGAAATTGGTCTGTAAGGGGAATAAAGTTGAGGGACTTTATGTTCTTTGAGTATTGGGGCAATTAGAGAATATTTCCAATATCAGGGATTATTTTGTTTTATTGGATCATTTAAAAGGCTACATGAAGAGGGTGAATGATGTTTGAGGAAATATTTAACACAATTCATTAATTATTCCATCAATGTCAGGGGGGTTTATTAGGTTTGCATTTTATTTTATTCAGTACTGCTTGAAAGTGATTTATTTAAGTAAATTTCTTTCAATTTCAGGTGAGATCTTGTATAAAGTGATTGAACAAAATGTAATACTATGTTTGAATCACTTTGATTTGTTTCTTGATTTAAAGATAAGTACGAATGTCTAAATGTATCAAGATTTTACCAATATCTGTAGATAGTTTGTTGTTTTTATTCTTTCGAATTTCTAGGATTTGTTTATTTCTTGATTGTATTTAGACTCTTTTAAATAATTTGCATATGTATTTGGGAAGATGGCATAGAAGGCAACTTTCAATTTGTCTAATGCTAATTCTGTTTTGTGTGATACAATTTAAGATTTTTTTGTTTAACCTGTCTATTCTTGCGCTTAAGTTTTTATCATCTTCTTTATATTTAGTTTTTATTTAGAGTTTACTTTCAATATTTAATAGCTTGTTAACTCATTCCTTCAATTCGGTTTATTATACCAAGCTAATAACTTAGCATAAATATAAGGAATCCCATATCATATTTTATTAACTTCCTATGAATTGTTAGTTTGCATAAAGAGACCAATTTTGAATAATAACAATGGTTTAAATTATTTCAATTTAGTAATATATGTAGGAATTCAAGTTATTAAAGGTAATTATAAATATTTCAAACTTCAAAATAAGCACATTATGATTTGAGAAAGGAGAGAGGCTTGTTTAATTTGTTTTATTTTTGAAACAATACAGTAGGAGATTAAGATCTTATCAGTCCTGGTTTGTGTACCATAATTAAATGAGTAGTGTGTAAGTTCTAGACAGTTTTTTATCTCTCATAGAAAAACTATTTTAAGTTGAGGGATTCTATCTGCTTTTTCAATGTTGTAGCTGTTGAAGTTAATCTTAAATTTCTATTAATAGTAGAATATAGGTTATTTAATAAATAATCAAAATCACCAGTTATTATTAAATTTCCTTTAGCATTTTTAATGCTAAATCTAGGTATTTTTAGCTGATGTTACTCCCATTCCAGGAAACCAATCCACATTTGTACTGACCCCCTTCAGTAAATACACCTCATCAAATGATATTTGATGACCTTTATTAAAATTCTATAAGAATACTTTATTGTGCAATATTTTAATTTACTGATCACAGCATGAACATCCATATAACCATTTACTAGGGCAGTGTAACCTCACTCACCCTAACCAAATAAGCAATGTCCTCACCTCCACTTACTTACTTTGACTTATCAAGCAGTGTCCCATCACTCATTTTCATTCCCAACTCATTGAATTAAACATCCAACACTAGAGAGGGAACAGAAGAGGGGCAAGCCTGCCCCTCTTCTCTACCTAAACACCAAACCTATGAAATGAGCACACAATCCTCAATGTTCCTAAAAGAGTGACTGAGGGAGGGCAGGTAGCAAGTTCACACCAAAATCTGATCCCTTACCCAGTTGCTCTCACACAAAATACCTCCTTGCACTTATCTCATTTCCTCCCAAACCCTCTACATTTCCAATTTAACCCTTCCATCCCCACCACACTAACTTTCTTTTACTACCATCTTAACTCCCATTACTATTCCTAACTGACCCTTCCCAAAAGATGTCCTTGGAAAAATTGGTTTGTTCCCAAACCTCATTAAAAAGTTCCATAGTCTTTTAGTATATTGTATTATTATGAGTGACATCAATCCTTTTTGCTCTTAAAATTTATATATAACCTGAGGATAACTGTTCTTTTTCTTTTGAAGTTAGATTGAGCTAATCTTGTATATCTGTATGGATTCCAGTTATGTTTTTTGAAGGCTTAATGTGTCTTTCTTATAGAAATATAATTTGTGCCTTATTGGTATACTGATATTTTAATATATTTGCTCTTTTCCTTAGGATTCTTCAATCCATTAACATGCATTGATAACAAGCTTAGTTCCATGGCAAAAGGTTGAAATAGTATAATAGCAAAAAATTGGTTTATATGTATAAACCAGTGGGCAGGTGACATAGATATAATTTCCTTCCAAGCATGTCAGGACTATTATAACAAGGATGGTAATTAAATACAAATAAATTAACTATATATATCTAACACACACACACACACACACACACACACACACACATATATATATATATATATATATATATATATATATATATATATATATATATATAAACAGTATATATAGCTTACCATCATTATGTCAACTGGTGGATGGTCGAGTGAGTATGTACAAAAGGAGTGCAGCAACATCCCAAAATTGCAAAATGTTGTGAATTGCAATATCTTGTCCCCTTTTGACCCATGTAAGCACTTGTTTTGGGGTGTAGAGCAGCCAGAAATGTAGATTTCAGTGTTTGTATGACATTTTGATCATTTGGCATTACAGGATTCACTTACAAAAGTTGCTCATATGCAGAGTCAAGCAATGTGCACTTGACAATATGATTGTAAGCCATATATAATCATCTAGATGAGAACATTGAACTTTCAGAAAAACAATTGTTTACAAAATTAAAACTTACAAGATTGAAATATATATATTTGCTCTGTGACTGCATTAGTTATATAAATAAACAGTCAGCCTGCATCTACTTCTATGCATCTACTTGCTGGGTGCAAAATACATAACATCCACCATAGTGTTTTGCTGGTACATAGTACAAAATGATGCAGGGAGACTATTTATAGAACTGACACAGTCATGGAGTAAATATAAATATTTCAGTCTTTAAGTTTTGGTTTTGTAAACTATCGTTCTTCTAAATATTTGATGTTCTTGTCTTGATGTTTGCAGTTTTGGTGTTGTGTTAATTTGATAAACTGAAGTAAACCCGTATATATATATATATATATATATATATATATATATATATATATATATATTTAAAGAGAGAGAGAGTGAGATAGATATAGATATATATAGATATATAGATATAGATGTAGCTATGGAACACCTGAATTCGTAGTTTAGAAGCTAAATCGATCTTATTAGACTAACTTTCTGTCGCAAACTATGCATAAACTACAAGAGATGGGTTAATTTATATTGATATCTTCTTTCCCTTTTCTCCCCATTCCCAGTTTACTCTTTTCTTTGCTTCTTTTCTTTTCTCTAGTCTCCTTTTTCATCGTTTTTTCCTTTCTGATAGTCTTGAAATGTTATCTTCTCCTCTCCTTTTGCTGCCTTTTTCTTTCTTCCATTTCCCCCTCTCCCTTCTTTTTTCTTCTTTTTCCTTTGGAACCTTTGCTATTAGTCACAATATCAATGAAATGAATAAAGTTAGATTATGCCATTAATGTCTGATTTTCTTAAGTAACTAATCATTCATTATTTTATCTTAACTTGAACCTATCTTCTAGAATTTTACATATTGTTAGGCACAGTAGATAAATTGATTGATAAACATATGGGAGTGAAGAGGGGAAGAGAGAGACCAGGCTAGTTCAATGCTGACAGAAGTTTAATTAATGTAACATTATTTTTATAGGTTAATTTTGCTGCTTAAGATTTCTGTTGCATCATTTAGATGCTTTCATTTTCCACCCAGATTGAAAAATCCAGATATGCTAACTAAAGGTAAATAAATTATTAACCATTCAGCCTGTGTTTGAATAAATGGTTTTATGTGCAAAATTATTGTACTAGGATTTTTTTATTTATTTTCATATTTTTCTTCACCTCTTTCTTTCCCCAATGTCCCCATATTCATTTCTCTCCTTTGAATCATGTTTGGCATTTACATCAGTAGTTCTCCTATTAGACTTATATTCCTCAATAATATATCTATGTAATTCTGCACTAGAGATACATCTGTAAAAATAAACAGTCAGATATATGAGACACATATACCATTCCACCTCTTAGAAGTGTTTATTTGGTTCCTGTTAACCCTTTCTTTAAGTATGTATGTTTCTGTGCTCAGTGAAGAATTATTGTACTTTGTACAATGATTATAAAAAAACCTTCTGCAACATCACTTTGGAGTATTAGTTTTAAACTAAATTCATCCTAAGTCTTCAAATACTTATTTGTATTTCCGTGCAGACAAAACAAATAAAATATTATAAATTAACATAGTTGATGATATTTGTACTCCAGTACCCGATGACAAGTTTGTCAAGTTGACCATTACATTCATTTCAACTAGTAAGTCATTATTTAATGAGAGTGTGTTTTACTCTTTGTTCTAGATTCTTACAGATCTTTATATGAGGTAACAATTGGATTTTATCAGAGGCCTTTATTACTCAGATAGATACTACATTTCTATGGCACAGTACTGAATGTTCCTTTGCAATGAAATGTTTATCTCCAGATCAGCATCCTGCAAATTAAAATAGTTTGGAATGAAATTAGATCATTTCCATCTGTATTCAATATGTATATTTGACAAAGAAACCATTTGCACAGATCATATCAGATAATTATACACTTTGTCAAGCTGTATCTTCATTCATCTCAGAACAACAACAATCCCATATTCATAAATTTCAACTGTAAATAAAGCCTTATAAACATTACTACTATTCTCTTAAAATTTTATAGTATAATATTTAGTGTTATGCCAATTGTATTGTGCAAGAGTGGTACATTCATATCACTCCCTTTTAAGGATGAGTATAGCAGGAAATACTGAGGAAGAGGTATGGAGACTATTTTTAAAGTAGAACATGAAGTATTCTTTGTTATACTAGTGCTGTTCTTCTAGTCTACACTTCCTGGTTTAATGAATGTTTGAATTAAACCCAATACTCTTTACAAGTATTTATTATACAGAACGCACAAAGAGAAATATTTCATATCCAACAAAGCAAGGTATGTAATTGCTCTGTGGGGCTAGTTTAATTATTTGTAATAGTACATGCAGGATAATCTTTTTTTTTAAGTTGTTTTGTTTAAATAATGACTGTTTCTTGGAATTAATGTTTCTTGTCCCTTCACTTTATGCGCATGAGTGCCATTGATTCTTGTAGCTACAGATGACATGTATATTAATGGAGTTAATAGACAATGTGGGTGAAACTTCTGCGTGATGCCCACATTAAGTGCAGGCAGCAGCAAAAATATAAGCCATTATGTTAAATATAATGATCAACATATGGACTATCCTGGGATTCAATAAATTCCATGTAAGCTTAGCGCAAACCCTACATGGAGTTTACATGTTAATGTGATGAGTAACTGCGAATTGCATATGCATGCCATGCATCACATTTACACAAATGCAAGAGTGGTTTCATGACCATTAACACCATGTAAAGTAGCAAAAACACCCGCAGGCATGCAGACATGTTTACCTACAGGCAATCTAGTTCTGCAGGATTGTGCAGACAGCAACAATGACTACCAAGGTTTAATATAGAGCAAAGCATAAAGTTCTAAAATGTTATAGGAAAGTATAGTCATTGCAGAGTGCTGTGCAAGCCTGTTTTAGGCACAATGAATAAAGGTTTTGGTGGTGATCAGCAAGGGTACATAGACTGTATTATAAATATTTATTCTGGGGAAGTGTGTGTATTGAAAAGGGCCACACACATGAATTGTAGGAATGAAGACAGGGGACGAGGACAAGTGAAAGATGGTAATGTACATCAGATAGGGGCATGTCAATGTGCGTACACCACAAAGACAAGACAGTTGTAGCATGAACAGTGATCACATATCTACATGATACAGTACATACTGCTGTTTATACCACCTGTGTGGGCATAGTCCTATCATCGTGTAACTGACACACAAAGTCACATAGCAATGGAGATGATTGTTTGTGATATAAACACCCTGACATGATAACTGAAGAGGACATTTAGCAAGGACAATATACTGTATACACTAGGGAGGTATGTGCATATTGTGATGATGTGCAAAATGAGTTGCTTGAATATGAATGTAATGTCAGCATAAGTCTCAACTAAGTGGGACACATAGAAACAGGCTCATGGACAACAGCAGACAGAAGCACGCACAGTCATGGACAATATCAGAATAATAACACCAGTCATCTGTGTCATTGACATAAAATATGTGGCTGTGAGTTAATATACATGTTCTGCATGAACACACTTGTACAGCTGTAATGATTTGTCAGTAATCTATAAGGGGAATCAAGTGCACCTTTCTCAAAAACTGAAACATTTCAAAGATGTTAAGAGGATTACTGTCATACCTGCAGTTTAAATTACTAATGGCTAATTGACAGGTCTGTATGGCATATATATGCCACAATCCACAGATGCATAACTTTAACACATGCCATCAATCTTCTCAATGAGGTATGTATTTACTGTGTTGCATCACAGGAACACATATCACACATGCATTTTGTATAACACCTTGAAGGCAGTTCTGCACTGTCAACTCCTAATGTTTATGCAGATAAAAGAATACATAGGTATGGCCGAAAAGATGTGTGGTAACTCACTATGGCAAAAGTGATACAGAGAGGGTCTATATCAAAACTTTGAAACTTCAAAGGAGCAAACGCTCTTACATCAACACCAAATAAGCAAAACCACAGAATATTGAACGTACGGGACAGCATTGTTTTCCCAGGGGGAAAAATCTCAGCTCCAAAAAAAAAAAAAAAAAAAAAACAAATCCACAGACAAAAGAAAGTGGGGGGCTTCGCCACCCCCCCACTTAAATATACCAACTCTGACATAGCACCACAATGAAGGAAACAGCAAAGTCCCAATAATGGCCCAGTGATTTTTTTTACCTGAGAAAAAAATCGCTGTTCTGGCGGGTCGACATGCTGTGGTTTCGCTTATTTGCAGTTGATGTAAGAGCATGATTTCCTAATATAGACCCGTTCAAAGAAACGTGCAAATGGGTGTATTGTACTCAACTTTTGGTATAATGAGGGCTGAGAACAATCGGACTATAATGCCCTTTGTTGTGGATGTCCTGCACATACTCTGGAGTTGTGATACATACAAGGAATTAGTCAGCACTGTGGGCACATGGTGTTGGAATTTCTGCATACTATCTACCTGAGTACACAGGTCACATACCACTTGGTCTGCTCATAGGGGTGTGGTGTCTATATTGAAATTAGCTTGTGCATTTGCTTTCATAAAGGAAATAATCTCCCCATGAATTTGCATTCATCTACGGTGTCTCTGTGGTTCTGGTAACAATCCTCTGTGTGTGTTAATATTGTCTGCATTATACTAATGCAGATCTTGGATTCAGTGATTGTCCACAATTTGCAGTCTCCCACAAAGCTGGTTAGACAGAGGATATTTAAGTTTGTCTTGGCTTCTTGAATTTAAATAATGAGCAGGAAAGGGTCTAGTACAGAGTCATGAGGTACAGACCTGGTCAATGCAGTTTAGATAGAGGTTGTGTTTATTTAGGGATCCAAGTGTGTCTGCTAGATCAGGTTTTAAGTCACACTACAGGCAACCTGGGATGTTGTCAGGGCCCACTGATTCTGTGTTATTAGTTATAGAGAGTGCACAGATGAGAAGACAAACTGAATAATGTTTGCATGTATATTTTGGCTGATGGCCAGAGACAATGGGGGGGGTGAAGTGTGAAACAAACTGTCAGCTAACAAATTGTCTCCCTTCTCCAGGTGAGTATGGCTGGTGGCAACCACAAACTGTTCTTCATTTAGTTGTGTATTCCCATTACATTTCACACTTATTTAAATAAATGATTTGTGACAACACCTTCAAATACACCCTTGGTTATGCATCACATGCCACACAATGGCACTGTTCACACAGTCAAACAAGTCTTGAAATGTCACGTAATTACAGCAATTGTACAGCATATGCCTATAGATTTTTTTCATTTGAAAGCTGTAATTGAGTGGCCTGATACCATATAAGGATACATTATAAATGAATTTGTTGTGGCTAATGCAGAACAGTTACTGAAACAGATGTTGATAGTCACATAATGGTGCTGGTGATCACCTCAATAATTCCTGGGAATATCAACACAATTGCATATACAATGAATTCTAAAAGGTTGCAATTGAATCAAAACATGATTTTTTTTTTTGTATATCACAATGTGTGGTTGAAACAATACTTGTGTACTCATGTAACCAGTGTAAATGTATATTGATGTATGTCACAGAACATTTAATGATGGTAGGGATACATATGCACACACGTACCATACTGCAAGTGTCACCGTGATGGTTGAATGAGAACTGCGTAGAAAGTTGATCTGCTCCACTACAAAAACACATGCCTTACTAAGCCTACAATATGCATAGTATCATCCTATGTCAACAGTTCTCAGGAAGCATATTATTGCAGCTGTTATAGAAGAACATGTAATCAATGGCAGCAGCTGCCATCAATACATTACCTCACATCATAGATTGCAGTACCTCTTGTAAGCCTGCCATACATCCACACCTCAACATAGCACATGTCGATGACAGCAACATTAACATGTGAAATCTTCAGAAGGTCATAGGACATTAGTAAGCTAATGGATAACATCACATAAAATAGGACATTAGTAAGCTAATGGATAACATCACATAAAATTCTAGCCATTATTTTACCATTTAAAACATACTCCATATATCTGTATGATGGAAGCTAGTAAGGCTATCTTTGTATGCGTGCATTGTTTTGACTGCAGTACTTACTGCCACTGTCCATATGTGACATGTGTACCACACCATGACAGAATTAGCAATCACATATGCAGTTGTCTAGAGATGGTTTGCAGACACTCATGTAATGACTCTGCTTCATGATGTGTGTATGCATATTTGACATGAACACATCCACCAGTCCTTAGGAAGAATGTCATATGGCCAGAGGAAAACATAGGATGGTGGATGCATGAGACTACATAAAAGGCTCTCCTAAGTGGTAGTGAAATGAATAGCAATTCACAAGATCATACAATGGCCATAATTTATTTATTTTTTATTTATATCACATTTTCGGCAGAGGTTCGGGGAGAAAAGCTCCACTTACAAATCACAGATAATGTAATAGTACATTTAAGGTTACATGTACATATAATAATTCGAAATACAGGATACAGTTTGACATAAAATCATACATTTAGATACAAAACTACATAAGTTTAAAATCCCTCTTCCATACTGGAATAATAAACATGGGTTGAGCAGGGTGAAACAGCATTCCTTTTCATTTGTATACAGTGATTTACTGCTACAAAAAGTGGTGTGAAATTCTGCAGCTGACAGACAGAAGAAAATATGTTTAGAAAAAGAAACATCAAGGTGAGAAATGAGGTTTGGAACAGACCATTCTGTCCTGGGAATCTTCAAGTGGGGCTAGATACATAGATTAGCAATTATGTGAATAAGGGAAGGATAGTGTTAATTGGGATGGAGGCATGTTTAGGAGGAAATGAGGTAAGGGTAGGGAGGGGCTTAAAGGGTTTTGTCAAGTGTAACTGAGGTAGGAGCCACATTTTTGGCATGAACTTGCTGTAGCAAGTGCTACATCCATGATGGACTGTAGGTATTTAAGGGTACAGGTAGGCCTTGGATTATTGTGGTATGGTAGATTACATTTTTTTTCTGTCACTCTCTTTCTTGTGTGGTTGCTGGTTCAGCAGAAGGGACTGGGTGAGGTTGGACTACATTTATGGAAAACTGCTTTGAGATTGCAGTTGGGGCTAGTGAGCAGAGTATCCTCCTCAAGGGTAAGGAGGGGCAGAGAGGAGCACTTTTCTTGCAAGGTTTCAGTCATTGGCTATAACATGACATTTAAGGCTGTAGGTAAGGTAGTGTTGCAAGTTTAGCCTTCTGAGAGTGAGGCTAATGCAAATTGTTTAGTTAATGGCAGAAGCTTTAGTATTTGCAGTTAATTTGGTTTACCAACCTTGGAGAAGTAGGTGAACTAGCCCTGGTTCTTGGGGGGCAGAATTTCGTTTTTCTATTCTGGTGTGGCAGCCCTGATAGTTCATGATTCATGCTGGCCCTCCTGCGATGAGTATTGAATGCTTTCACAGCCTTGAGGCGACCCATTTGTGATGGTGGGGACAGCAAGCAGGCTTTGACTCCTTGGGGCTTCTATTAAAAAAAAAAAACTTAAATTAGAGATGCGATTCCATCACCTGTGTGGGGTCCTCAGCTCATTAATGTGGTGGTCTTAACTGCACAAATTCCACAGAATATCCAGGCATACCTTTCAACATTTAATGTGCTCCTCTGACATTTGTTCCCCTGTTCTATTGGCAGCTCACTTCATACAATTTTACTTTTCTGGGAGTGAGTGGATATAAAAAAAAAAAAAAAAAAACCTTGATCATCATCCCATGGTTTCATGGGGAGTAGCATCAATTTTCCTGCAAGGAGTATGTGAGTGTGTTGTAGGTAGGTTGCTGGCAAGCAGGTTACCGTTATAGCATACTTTCAGGTTCAGACCACGATACCAGATTGGGGTGATGTATGTTGACTTAAGGAAACTGTATTTGACAATCTTGGAATAAGTTGCACTGCTACCTCCTCTAGGATATGTTTACTGGGGTAGTTTCCACATTAGTGTACCTCATGCCCGGGTTTGTGTCTGCAGGCTTGTAGATTTTGGCAGATGGATTGAGGTTGTCAGCAATTACTATTTATAGTGAACTTTGAACCGTACCTCTTAATGGTACAGATTTCCGCAGTCGTATTTTAGCACCTTTCTAGCAGTAAGAGCAATATTTGGACTTTATTAGTAACTTTTCCCCTTTCTGTTAGTTGTTGCACTTTGTAAGGGTGATGTATAAGTTTTGTAGCGGGTGACTGAGTGCTGCAAGTGGGAGCTGTAACTGGAGATGTAATGGTCCATTAAGGCCAGTCTGTTGTGCCATGTCTGGAGGTATTTTCCTTAGCTAGGTCCAATAACAGTTTTTGCGGGCTCCAAGTGAGTCAGTTAGCAGTTAGTACCGTGCATGAGCAGTGTGGAGCTAACAGTCAGTGCATTGCGCTTTCTCTTCACAGGATTCCCTACAAACAATTTAGAATCATAGTTTTGATCTCTTTGTGTTACTTTTAGGTAAATTATTGATTTTCTGGATTTAATCATGGTGACCTACATAAAAAGGAGAGCAGTACAGCACTTTATGCAATTGTAAAGGGTCGTAATAGGTAAGGTAGGATGGTTACATACCTTACAGTGGGGTTTCGCAGGCTTGCCATCTGTGGGGACTGGAATTTGTTAAGGGCAGAATGTCCCCCTCTTTTTTTTTTCCCCTTACACTTTGTCGGTTCCTCATAAAACTGGAGTTGGAGGGGAGGTGATATGCCCTACTAACTTCCGAGGATTTTCTGTTCGGAAAGTGTGAAGGGGGGGGTGCAGATTGTCCAGATTGTTGCCACTGTGTGGTCCGTTGGAAGACATGACTAACATTTGAGTGGGAAAGCATGCTAGTTGGAGGGGAGGGGAAAGGGAAAAATAAATAATACTGTCCTTATTTTGGGCTTCGGCCCTAATTTTTAATGGGTTTCTTCGGATTTTTTCATATGAGGTTGTAGAGAGATTATTGATTAATGTTTCTGTCTGCTTGCAGCCATGTCATTCAGAAGCAGAATTCTATGAGGGAGACGTGTGGTTGTTGCATCTGACCACATTCAGCTTGGCTGTAGGTTGTCTACTTGGGATGTGTTTTTGCAGGCCATGAGGGGAGGAGGTGGGAGCCCGAGCTGTCCAGGCTCCATGTCCTTCAAAAAAAAAAAAAAAAAAAAAACAACAAAACACACACTTGCATACCTCTCAACTGTACATATTGTCACAGAATTTCCAGATTTTGCTTCAGATTTTGGGTCTGTTCCTCATAATATTTGTAGTCTTCTGGTAAATCACTGAGGATTTTAATCTTTAAATAATGTCACCCAGGTTCCTTTAACGGTAGGTATGAAACCTTTCTTACAGTATTTTTCAGATGGTGGGGTGGCTCTTGGGACATGTGTCTCCCCTTTACTGTTGGGCTCTGGTTCCACTGTATTTATACCTTTGTTACTTGGTTCTCTCGAAGAGGTTGAGAGGTATGGTTTCTGTGCACTATTATGGCTAGTGCTGTACATGGTTACAGTTCATAAGGGTTGGAATGGTCAGGATTTTACTTCTTACTTTAGGTCCATGCTTCAACTTTGCAGGGTTCATGGTCTGGAATTTACAGACCTGATAGCTAGCTTAATACATAGGGTAAGGTGTGGGACCAAGTGATAATTACCAGAGGAACTGTTAAGGTGCACTCTCTTGGGAAAGAGGTTGTGGGCTCATGTAGCGGATGTGCAGTTGATGAACAGGGGGACCCTGTCCGCACTTAGCCAAATACTTATTGACTTATGTGTATGCTTAGAGTTTACAGTTTTACTTTCTTTTGCAGATGGGAACTGCAGCAGGGCCATCAGTCAGTGACCTGAAGGAAGAAGGCTTGAAAGGGATGGAAGCTGTTACAGTGGATGTCACGGTCACTACAGTGGTGCTCAATGACGTCGCAGATGGGGGTGTGCAAAGTGTAACACTTAATGGCCTAAGGACGTGGATGTCAAACGTAATGGGTTTTCTGGGGGAGGTTTGGTTGCTGGAGTGGTGAGTAACATGGTTTCAGGTCATTTTCCTTTATTCGGTATTCATTAAGGTGCACCAGAGTTGGTGCAGTTGGGTTACTATAGGGGCAAGCGAGGAGGAAGTATGTGGAGGACAAAGTAAAGAAGGGTTAGAGGTTGTTCTGGGGAGTAAGGGGTTCCCACTGATGGTGTGGATTTACAACAATCACAGGATCATAGGAAGTTACTAGGTTAAGGACTGTTAGGCTCATACAATCTAGCCAAGTTCAGCCCTTATTTTAGTACTTTTGATAACCCCAAACATTCCAAGAGGTAGTTGTCCCTAAATGCCCTATAAACTTGAATAAGATCCCCTCTTAGATATCTGTAAGAGACACTGTACAAGTTCAGCTATTTTAGTCTTTCATAATAACTTAGATTTTCACATCCATGGATGCCCTTGGTATATTTCCGTTGTACTCTTTCTAGTTTACTCATGCTGGTCTTCTTATAGGGTTTCCATATTGTTATTCCATACTCAGGTTTGGGCCTAATGTAACTAACAAACAATGACTTCATTAATTTGATTTCCTAGACTTTATAAATCTTTTAAACATCCTATAGCAGTAAAACTATCATTAACCAATTGGTTGATATGATTAGAAAAACTAACTCATAGCTGAATCTTACCCATATATACAGGTCCTTTGAGTCTACAGTTTCAATATCTGTGTGCTATATTAAATATTCACCTTTCACTTTATGTCTCCCGAATCTCATATGCTTAGTTTTTGATGTCTTTATCAGCATAATATTTTTCTGTGCCCAAATGGTCAATTTGGTCATGTTATTTTGCAGACATGCTTTATCTGTTACACTTGCAATAGTTTAAAAATGTTAGTGGAGGGGTTGGGAGCCATAATATTGTGGGTTGTTTGGGATTTGTTGGATGGTAGGATGGAGGAACAATTGCAGGGGATTTTTTTTTGCAATTTTAATTTAACTGAAGTAGGTTACTGGGAGTGTTGGGAATTAGGGCTCACTTTCAGTTGCTTGCTATGTCAGGTGTATTGGTTGTGCGGTTTATTTGCCATAGGTGGTCAGGTTACCTTAAGCAAGTGGGGCTAGATACTTGTTAGCAGATCTTAATTTTCAGGGGTGTTGCTGCATTGGAAGTGTCTGCATTTTAGGCAGATGATGAATGAGATATGCAATGGGTGGTGCTTAATGGTAATTAAGAAATTGGATTATGCGTGTGTGGAATACGTACAGTCTTTTCTTTTACAGATCACTTTGTGCAGATGAGGACATGCGGAGTTGGTATTGCTTGGGGTATTGAAGAAATGTGGACTTGACAGGCAAGAGAATAAGCAGATGAGGGTTTTCGGCTGATGAAGTGGTATGAAAGTTCATGGATTGCCAGCAGTGCAGCTGAATATGGAGTTGTTGGTTTGTTGTGTTTTTTTTTTCTTACCTGCTGTTACACAGTAATGCTGTTTGGTTTAATCTTGTGCGGGGAGCACTAGGGTTGAATTTTACACTATTTTAGGGGTAACGGGGGTCTTCGTTGGAAGGGGTCAGATAGTGCGGCAGACATTAGGTGTAGGAGATTAGCAGGTTGCATTAAGTAAATTAGGCTTGTAATCTAGATGTGGGGGTTTGATAGGACGATTCAGCTTTGAGTTACTGCAGTTTCAGGAGAGACTGTGTTGGGTATTCACTACATCCTGAATAGTAATGGTGTGTGACAGACCTTCTATGATCTGGTGGCATCGGGCATTCTCTAGTTTGTTGGTATATTGTGTTGAGTTAGTTTTGCCTGGTTTGGTTTAATGTGGGAGATGCCAGCTATAATGGTGGTGTTTTGAGGTCATATTGCTACCAGCCATGATGGTGGTTTAAGTGTCTTATTGTTTATAATGGATAGTTGGTGTGATGGGAGCATTTTATTAAATGGAATTTAGAAAGGATTTAGGAGGGGTATTACATTCATTGGACAGCAAAAAATAAATTGTTTCATTGGGCAGTACTATGGGGCTGCAACGTGGCATGGTGGTATGCATTTGCCTCGGCATGGCTTCAATGGCGGTGGGCTTAGTAGTGGGTGCAGTGGCTGGTAAGGCTTTTGGTATCATTGTAAGGTTTCCTGTGGTCGAGTGGTATGGTTTAATTACATCATGGCAGTACTTATGATAAATGATGAGGTTTTGGTTTGCTACCTTAGCATAGGTGAGGGGTCAGTGGTTTGTTTTCAGTTTTTAGAGACTCGGCTGTTTTTGTGAGTTTTGTATAGGGTTAGGAGGTAATGATTTGGATCTAGCTTGGTTAGGGAGGATGGGTACACTGAATGATGTTTGAACTAGTGCCTTACTGGTGGTTAGGTTGCTGGAAGTTTGGTAGGAGAGAGGGGGGATAGCCTAGTCAGGCTGGTGGGCAGAGAAGAGGGGCAGGCTTGCTCTTCTGTTCTCCCTCTGATGTTGGATGTGCACTTCAATAAGTTGGGAAGGTAAGTGAGCAGTTGCTCTGTTAGATAAGTTAATAAGCAAGCTGAGCTGCTTATTTGGATGGTGGAGTAATTCAATAAATTGAAGGTGAGTGGGGTAACGCTGCCTTGTTAGTGCAAAGATAAGTGAGCAAGTGGGGGATGCTGCTTATTAAGGGTGAGTTGGTTACGCTGCCTTTATGGTTATTTTATGTTTTTCTTTCATTGATGTTATTATCACCTGTGTCATGTTTTTGGTTGAAATTTATAATTATGGGTTATTAATCATGGTTATGGAAGTTTAATAAAGGTCGCCAAATGTCATTCAGTGTTGTGTGTTTATTGAAGTAGAACAGGAAAATGAAGTTTGGAACAGACCATTTTGTCCTGGGACATCTTCAGCATAGGCACCGGAAGCTGTTGAAGATTGGGAGGACAGAGGATGAGAGGGGCACTTAGTGATCTAAAAAGGGCAATGTTTTTATAACTATTTACTACCACAACATAGGTTCACTTGGAGGACATTTTAAGCTTAGCCAATTCCCTTTTGGTCCTTAAATTAACATTTTCTAATTGGCCTTACCTATCCCATGGCTGATAATTGTATATTAGCCGTAGTGAGAATAACTGTAGTCATACCATAGATAATGTGATTGGACCCTTGTAAGGGATGCAGCATTTAGGAAATGCCTCTATCCATTAGTGGCATGAGGGGCAATCCTGGAGTACATTTTCTATTACCCATCCTTAGATACAAGTTGCATTTGAATATGGATGGATGAGCTTAGTTTTATTTGTATGGATAGTCTGTTCTGGAACAGTGATAGCCTCTGTGATATATATCCATCTCTCCACAGCATTCAGTTTAGATACCAGGACTGAGTATTTCTGATGCCATTTGACTTGCTGATGTTCAGTAGGTCCATCTGAATTAAGTCAGAGGATACCTTGTATGCCAGACATGTCACCTCTAAGCACTCTGTAGGATACTGAATATAGTAATAAATCTTTGAGGTAGTCCATGCAAGACCTATTGTTTAGGACTTGTATCCTTTTAGTAAGGTATCGCTGAAGGTATTCCAATTGTTGCATGGGGCTGGACAGATACATGTCAAAGTGGGCATTATACAAAATGATTGACCTAATGAGAGCTTTGTAAAGGGGGAGAAAAACATCTCTAGATCTAGTCACAATCAATTTGTTTATAAGCTGTGCAATATAGAAAGGCTTTCTTATGACTCTGGGCACATGTTGGTCAAAAGTTAGGTCACTGTACACACAAGTTCCCAAATGCCAAACAATTGGGCGAGTTCTCAGAGGGCATTGTCATAATTTTGACACCAGTTATTATTTGGGACAAACCTTCCTGCATGATGGTTGAGTCATTTAGGGATTCAATAACTGCTCCTAGCTTGCAGTCAACTTAAACTTAACTGGCCAAAGCCCTTTGGTATTTCCTTTTACTTGTGAGATGTATATGCCGAACAGAAAAAGTCTCAGCACCGAACCCCAGGGGACTCCATTGGTGACTGGTCTCTTCCCCTATTTTGATCTCCTGCATCCTGTAAGCAAGTTGGCAATCCAGCTAGTGATGCAAGTGTTTGCTCCTACATTATTCATCGTTTATACTACACCTGAGTAAGGATTGTGCCAAAAGGCTTGGCCAGGTCAAGGTAATGTGGTGTGAACTGTTTTATCTTCATCCATTGCTTTAGTAACAAGACTAAAGCTTAAAATTTGCCCATGATTTTGAGCCTTTCACACTTTCCTCTGGGCTGTTTTCAAATACATTTTAAGGCCATGCTTACATGTATGCATTCTTTGATTCACCTTCCTGATTGTATTAAATTATATTCCTTGTAAAATACAGCACCAGTTGTTAGAATGGGTTTTAAATTTGTAGTTTTGAACAATCTTCTAGTAAGCAATGAAACAAAATGTATGAACCAATAATGACAAAACTACCCATTTCAGAAAATTTCAAACATAAAAGGCCACTCAAACATCTGCCATTACAATCCACCAATAACAGTAAATATGCAAAATCTCTGCAGAAGTAAGTCATCTAAATAATTCCACATTAAAGGGATCTGTAACTATTGAAGAGATTGCTGCTAGGAAACAACTTTATATTTCATTGTTTCATCTACAAATAAAGTGGCTGTTGCCCTTGAAGAATAATTTGCTTATGTTACATTAAAAATGATAAGCTAGTAATATTGCAATAGGGAACGGATGGCAAACTGATAACAAGTTCATAGTTACTAGGTAATTCCTCCAAAGAAGGACATTCACAGGATTGCAGCATCCACTCCCTTTAAAGTACACCACAGTGCAGTATCAGTGATTTATCTGCATACTGTGGGAGTAGAACCCACAGCCTTTTGCATCAAAATACTACCTGTTGTGCTACTATCAATTCAAACAGACTTGGAATAAGCAGTACTAAACTTCTCTTCCCCTGAAGATCTCAGCTCCTTGTAAAAGTTTTTATTTATTTAACAGGAAAGTCCAACTTGGAGCAAAGCCAATTTTCAGCAGATGCCCAGGGTGAAATGCTCCAAATGCAGGTCTTTGCAACATGGGAGGAAACTGGAGCACCCAAGAGAGACCCACACAAACACAGGGATGTATGCAGACAGACTTCAAACAGGAGGCACCCCAGTGAAGAATCAAACCAGAGAATCTCTTGCTAGGAAGCGAGAACACTACCCCTGCACCACCCACTTGACATAAGTGAATCACTCAATTTCACAGCAGAAGAGATCTGGAAAAAGCCAAAATTTATTTGGGGGGGCAAAGGTCCCAAACCAGGGACACATTTTAAATATTGCTTGTATAATCTTAGAAAGTTGCTAAAATAGTGTTTTGTGTTACTATGTGTTTCCAAAAAAGATAGGAAGACTGAATGTTTTGTGTTACCATGTGTTTCCAAAAAAGATAGGAAGACTGAAACTTAAAGGGCTATCATTATTTAGTGAATTCCATTCTCAATGATTTGCCAGAAAACCACAAATTCTAAGAGGAACAGACCAAAATTATGAGCCAAGTATTTTGTGAAAATCTAAACAGTTGAGACCTATGGACTAAGGTCTCTGAATCACAAGTGGTGGTGTGGGTAGAGAATGCAGGCTCCTGTACCTAAGGTACAGGGTTTGAGCTTCAGAAACACACAAAACTTATATAAACAAAACGGAGCACCAGAAATTCTAACCACCACTTAAATGTAACTGGGGCATTACACACACTAGCCACCAGAAATTCTAACCACCAGTTAACACACAAACACGCACACGCTACTTATATAAAAAGAGCACCATCTACTTATATAAACAGAACGGAGCACCAACTACTTATATAAATGGAACACCATCTACGCTACCTACATAAATATAAATGAAGCACCAACTACTTATATAAACAAAACGGAGCACCGGCTACTTATATAAGCAAAACAGAGCAGCAGCTACTTATATAAATGGAGCACCAGCTACTTATATAAACAAAACGGAGCACCAGCTACTTATATAAATATAAATGGAGCACTACCAGCTACTTATATAAACAAAACAGAGCACCAGCTACTTATGTAAATGGAGCACCAGCTACGCTACTTATATAAACAAAATGGAACATCAGCTACATATATAAACAAAACGGAGCACCAGCTACTTAGATAAATATAAACAGAGCATCAACTACTTATATAAATGGAGCACCAGCTACTTACATAAACAAAATGGAGCACTAGCTGCTTACATAAATATAAACGGAGCACCAGCTACTTACATAAATAAACGGAGAACCAGCTACTTACATAAATAAACAGAGCACACCAGCTACTGAATAAATAAATGGACAGCCTTGGGGGAAACACATAAATACCTCTCCTTACCGTGGATGATCTGCCAGCAGGCTTGATGTGATCAGGTATTTTTTCCATGCACTTTTGTGTTTAAATAGCGTGCAACACACGTATGAGTCCTTACAGGTCTTGCAGCTGTAAAAGTGGGGGGGGGGGCACTCCCTCCCCCTCCCCCTATGGTTCTGGCTCCTATGATCTTCAAGTGATGCTAGGTACATAGGTTATCAGGAATTATGAGAATAAGAGAAGAATAGGGTTAATTGGGATGGAGGGATGTTTAGGAGGAATTGAGGTAAGGGTAGGGAGGGGCTTAGAGGGTTTTGTCAAGTGTAACTGAGGTAGGAGTCACATTTTTGGTTTGAACTTGCTACCCTCCTTCCCCCTTTTTATTAGTGGGTTTGTGGTTATTTCAGTTTGGGAAGGTGGAAGGTGGAGAAGACAAGCAGACTTACCCTCTTCTGTTCCCCTTCTGGTGTTTGATGTGCACTTCAATAAGTTGGGAAGGAAAGTGAGAGGTTGCGCTGTTGGATAAGTTAATAAGCAAGCTGAGCTGCTTATTTGGATGATGGAGTAATTCAATAAACTTAAGGTGAGTGAGGTAACACTGCCTTGTTAGTGCAAAGATAAGTGAGCAAGTGGGGGACGCTGCTTATCAACGGTGAGTTGGTTATGCTGCCCTTATGTTTATTTTATGTTTTTCTTCCATGGTTGTTATTATCACCCGTGTCATGTTTTTGGTTGAAATGTATATTTATGGGTTAACAATCATGTTTATGGAAGTTTAATAAAGGTCATCAAATGCCATTCGGTGTTGTATGTTTATTGAAGTGGAACAGGACAAGTCAGAATTTAGACTAACAGAGATTAAGGGGGATATTGAGATAGTTATGTAAGTCCATAAGAGATGGAGTCAAGGAGGAAAAAACTTATTAAGACAGAGGTAGAAGTTAGTTTTTTTAGCTATTGAATCATTTATGGTGGAGAGGTGTGATGTAGAGGTCTAAGCTAACTCTGTAGAGGTACCACCTTTATGTAGAGGTGTTATATAAGATTTTTTCCAGAGAGATGGAA